>NC_092149.1:3245473-3307973 GCF_045791955.1 Oncorhynchus clarkii lewisi | reverse complement strand
CCCATCGATGGAGTTGAACTGGACCGGGTCCCGTCGATGGAGTTGAACTGGACCGGGTCCCATCGATGGAGTTGAACTGGACCGGGTCCCATCCATGGAGTTGAACTGGACCAGGTCCCGTCGATGGAGTTGAACTGGACCGGGTCCCATCGATGGAGTTGATCTGGACCGGGTCCCGTCGATGGAGTTGAACTGGACTGGGTCCCATCGATGGAGTTGAACTGGACCGGGTCCCATCGATGGAGTTGAACTGGTCAATGGAGTTGAACTGGACCGGGTCCCATCAATGGAGTTGAACTGGACCGGGTCCCATCGATGGAGTTGAACTGGACCGGGTCCCATCGATGGAGTTGAACTGGACTGGGTCCCATCGATGGAGTTGAACTGGACCGGGTCCCGTCGATGGAGTTGAACTGGACCGGGTCCCGTCGATGGAGTTGAACTGGTCGACTTCTACAGATGCACAATCGAGAGCATCCTGGCGGGCTATATCACCGCCTGGTACGGCAACTGCTCCGCCCTCAACCGTAAGGCTCTCCAGAGGGTAGTGAGGTCTGCACAACGCATCACCGGGGGCAAACTACCTGCCCTCCAGGACACCTACACCACCCGATGTCACAGGAAGGCCATAAAGATCATCAAGGACATCAACCACCCGAGCCACTGCCTGTTCACCCCGCTATCATCCAGAAGGCGAGGTCAGTACAGGTGCATCAAAGCTGGGACCGAGAGACTGAAAAACAGCTTCTATCTCAAGGCTATCAGACTGTTAAACAGCCACCACTAACATTGAGTGGCTGCTGCCAACACACTGACACTGACTCAACTCCAGCCACTTTAATAATGGGAATTGATGGGAAATGATGTAAATATATCACTAGCCACTTTAAACAATGCTACCTTATATAATGTTACTTACCCTACATTATTCATCTCATAGGCATACGTATTTACTGTACTCTATATCATCGACTGTATCCTTATGTAATACATGTATCACTAGCCACTTTAACTATGCCACTTTGTTTACATACTCATCTCATATGTATATACTGTACTCGATACAATCTACTGTATCTGCCTATGCTGCTCTGTACCATCACTCATTCATATATCCTTATGTACATATTCTTTATCCCCTTACACTGTGTACAAGACAGTAGTTTTGGAATTGTTAGTTAGATTACTTGTTGGTTATTACTGCATTGTCGGAACTAGAAGCACAAGCATTTCGCTACACTCGCATTAACATCTGCTAACCATGTGTATGTGACAAATAAATTTGATTTGATTTTGATTTGATTTGATTTGGAGTTGAACTGGACCGGGTCCCATCGATGGAGTTGAACTGGACCGGGTCCCATCCATGGAGTTGAACTGGACCAGGTCCCGTCGATGGAGTTGAACTGGACCGGGTCCCATCGATGGAGTTGATCTGGACCGGGTCCCGTCGATGGAGTTGAACTGGACTGGGTCCCGTTGATGCAGTTGAACTGGACCGGGTCCCGTTGTAAAACCCATCGGGTCCCTTAGCCGTCAGATCATGACGTCACCAGTCACTAGTGATGGAGAGCAGGGAAGCTCACGGTGTGTTTGTACAATGTCAGATACACCATATTAGATATGCGATCGCCTTTTTCTACTTGACCCACCTATGCACAGGAGTGCACACACACACACACACACACACACACACACACACACACACACACACACACACACACACACACACACACACACACACACACACACACACACACACAGTGCTAGGTTCGATCATATTCACCCCTCTTGTCCAATGGGGACGCAGAGAGCAGCTCGGGTGTTTTCTCTGGATGGGGCCAAGGGCCTGTGGTATCTCTCCAGAGCTGAGCTCCAGTTACACGGGAACACATTGTGGAATACACTGCGTATGGGTTGCTGCTAGCTGCAGGCCCTTCTGGCCCCGTCCTCAGAGTCTGCTGGCAAGCCAGTAGGCTGTTTCTGCTACACTTATTTTAATACACATATTACATGACTTTCCACTCTCAAGGTTTCTGAAGGGAGGAAATAGCAGATTTGAATGTAAACAAGATTAGCTTCCCTTCTCTTCTCTTCTCTTCTCTTCTCTTCTCTTCTCTTCTCTTCTCTCTCTCTCTCTCTCCTCTCTCTTCCTCTCTCTAATCCCCTCTCTCTCCACCTCTCTCTCTCTCGCTCTCTCTTTCTCTCTCTCTCTCTCTCTCTCTCTCTCTCCTCTCTCTTCCTCTCTCTAATCCCCTCTCTCTCTCTATCTCCCCCTCTCTCCCCCCCCCCCTCTCCCTTTCTCCCTCTCTCTCATCTCGTGGTGCGGTGAGACCAGCTGCTGCTACACGCTCCATAATAAATCTCCTGGCCTTATTGTACCGACACAGAGCTGCTGCACTGAGCGGGATGGAGTTGGAGACGGGACCTGCTGCTAGAACGAGATCTCTTACTGACTAACCGACTGAGCTGCTGCACTGAGAGGGATGGAGTTGGAGACAGGAACTGCTGCTAGAATGAGATCTCTTACTGACTAACCGACTGAGCTGCTGCACTGAGCGGGATGGATTTGGAGACAGGACCTGCTGCTAGAACGAGATCTCTTACTGACTAACTGACTGGGCTGCTGCACTGAGCGGGATGGAGTTGGAGACAGGACCTGCTGCTAGAATGAGATCTCTTACTGACTAACCGACTGGGCCTAACAACAGCCACGTCAAAGCCCCCTGTCTAAGGACCTATATATATAGATGTAGATTATATAGATGGACCTATATATTAAGATGTAGATTATATAGATGGACATATATATATAGATGGACCTATATAGATGTAGATTATATAGATGGACCTATATATAGATGTAGATTATATAGATGGACATATATATAGATGGACCTATATAGATGTAGATTATATAGATGGACCTATATGTAGATGTAGATTATATAGATGGACCTATATAGATGTAGATTATATAGATGGACCTATATGTAGATGTAGATTATATAGATGGACCTATATAGATGTAGATTATATAGATGGACCTATATATAGATGGACCTATATAGATGTGGATTATATAGATGGACCTATATATTAAGATGTAGATTATATAGATGCTCCCTCCCTCCCTCCCTCCCTCCCTCCCTCCCTCCCTCCCTCCCTCCCTCCCTCCCTCCCTCCCTCCCTCCCTCCCTCCCTCCCTCCCTCCCTCCCTCCCTCCCTCCCTCCCTCCCTCTCCACTCCTCTCCTCTCCTTCAGCCCTACCTCTCCTCTCCCCTCCCCTCCCCTCCCCTCCTCTCCTCTCCTCTCCTCTCCTCTCCTCTCCTCTCCTCTCCTCTCCTCTCCTCTCCTCTCCCCTCCCCTCCCCTCCCCTCCCCTCCTCTCCCCTCCTCTCCTCTCCTCTCCTCTCCTCTCCTCTCCCCTCCCCTCCCCTCCTCTCCTCTCCTCTCCTCTACTCTACTCCATTCATCTATAACTAAATATAGAAGTTTTGTTGCTCTTTCAGAATATATCCCACCTGCCAAAATACACAGGACCTGCTTCCTTAACCTCGACCGGTGATCTGTGTATTTGGAGTGGAAGAGGATAGCAGGGAAGGGGGAGCTTTGTTGATCTGCTCTACACGCTGGCTGGCTCAGGGCTGGCTCAGGGCTGGCCTGGCTCACGGCTGGCCTGGCTCAGGCTGGCCTGGCTCAGGGCTTGCTCAGGGCTGGCTCAGGGCTGGCCTGGCTCAGGGCTAGCTCAGGGCTGGCTGGCTCAGGGCTGGCCTTGCTCAGGGCTGGCCTGGCCTGGCTCAGGGCTAGCTCAGGGCTGGGCTGGCTCATGGCTGGCCTGGCTCAGGGCTGGCCTGGCTCATGGCTGGCCTGGCTCACGGCTAGCCTTGTTCACGGATGGCCTTGCTCACGGCTGGCCTGGCTCAGGGCTGGCTCAGAGCTGCTCTGTCTCAGGGCTGTCTCAGGGCTGGCTCAGAGCTGCTCTGTCTCAGGTCTGTCTCAGGGCTGGCTCAGAGCTGGCCTGGCTCAGGGCTCATAATCACATTGCCTACTCCAGTTGTGTTTTGGAAGCTGTATTGAGGTTGTGAAACCACAACAGGGGTCTCCTCCCTCCACAACCATGTTGATGTAATGCTGCTGGATCGGCACTCAGATTGCAGGGATTGATAGATGGAATCGATCCCCAAACGGTATGTCAGTAATCATCACCATTACTTTCTGTCGTATCTAATCTACCGGTTTTACAGAGTAAAGGATTGGCCTGTATTGATGATAGCAGAGGACACTGTTCTGTAAAGGCTTGGTCTGTATTGATGATAGCAGAGGACACTGTTCTGTAAAGGCTTGGTCTGTATTGATGATAGCAGAGGACACTGTTCTGTAAAGGCTTGGCCTGTATTGATGATAGCAGAGGACACTGTTCTGTACTTCTCTGCTATACCCTGTTGTCTGTCACTCTCCACCCCCTCCCACCCTCTGTCCCCTCATTGCCATGGTATCCATGTGGGTGTCCCAGTGGGAAGTCACGGTCTGTGTTGCCCCCTCCCTCCCTCTCTCCCCTCATCGCCATGGTATCCATGTATCCATATTGTAGTGTCTCTCTCTAGTACGAGACATCTGATTGGAGCAGTGTTGTAGTGTCTCTCTCTAGTACGAGACATCTGATTGGAGCAGTGTTGTAGTGTCTCTCTCTAGTATGAGACATCTGACTGGAGCAGTGTTGTAGTGTCTCTAGTACGAGACATCTGATTGGAGCAGTGTTGTAGTGTCTCTCTCTAGTACGAGACATCTGACTGGAGCAGTGTTGTAGTCTCTCTAGTACGAGACATCTGACTGGAGCAGTGTTGTAGTGTCTCTAGTACGAGACATCGGATTGGAGCAGTGTTGTAGTGTCTCTCTCTAGTACGAGCAGGTCAGTGTTCTACATCCATTCTAGCCACAGCCCTGGTAGGCAGGTCGGTGTTCTACATCCTCTCCTCTCCTCTCCTCTCCTCTCCTCTCCTCTCCTCTCCTCTCCTCTCCTCTCCTCTCCTCTCCTCTCCTCTCCTCTCCTCTCCTCTCCTCTCCTCTCCCCTCCCCTCCCCTCCCCTCCCCTCCCCTCCCCTCCTCTCCTCTCCTCTCCTCTCCTCTCCTCTCCCCTCCCCTCCCCTCCCCTCCCCTCCCCTCCCCTCCCATCTCCTCTCCTCTCCTCTCCTCTCCTCTCCCCTCCCCTCCCCTCCCCTCCTCTCCTCTCCTCTCCTCTCCTATCCCCTCCCCTCCCCTCCCCTCCTCTCCTCTCCCCTCCCCTCCTCTCCTCTCCCATCCTCCTCTCCTCTCCTCTACTCTCCTCTCCTCTCCTATCCCCTCCTCTCCCTCTCCTCTCCTCTCCTCTCCTCTCCTCTCCTCTCCTCTCCTCTCCTCTCCCATCCCCTCCTCTCCTCTCCTCTCCTCTCCTCTCCTCTCCTCTCCTATCCCATCCTCTCCTCTCCTCTCCTCTCCTCTCCTCTCCTCTCCCCTCCTCTCCTCTCCTCTCCCCTCCTCTCCTCTCCTCTCCTCTCCTCTCCTCTCCCATCCTCTCCTCTCCTCTCCTCTCCTCTCCTCTCCTCTCCTCTCCTCTCCTCTCCTCTCCTCTCCTCTCCTCTCCTCTCCTCTCCTCTCCTCTCCCCTCCTCTCCCCTCCCCTCCCCTCCCCTCCTCTCCTCTCCTCTCCTCTCCCCTCCTCTCCCCTCCCCTCCCCTCCCCTCCTCTCCTCTCCCCTCCTCTCCTCTCCTCTCCTCTCTTCTCCTCTCCCCTCCCCTCCTCTCCTCTCCTCTCCCATCCCCCCCTCTCCTCTCCAGCTGTGTTGCATGGATCAGGTCATCTGGACCTGTATTGAAAGCAGCTGACCTGTGGTGAAGTACCTCTAAGTCAGTAGTAAACAGTTGAAGGACCACCTCCCTGCTACAGCCTGCTGTCTGTTCTACACAGAGAGATGGGTTCATCAGATAACACTGAAACTCTAGAGCCTTGAAACTGGACGTTTCCTTTCATGTCAGGTCTACAACGTGAACAGGTCAATGCTTTTCCTTTCTTTTCTTTCCTGGTCCTCCTTCCTCCTCTCCTTCTCTTCTCCTCTCCCCTCCTCTCCTCTCCTCTCCTCTCCTCTCCTCTCCTCTCCCATCCTCTCCTCTCCTCTCCTCTCCTCTCCTCTCCTCTCCTCTCCTCTCCTCTCCTCTCCTCTCCTCTCCTCTCCTCTCCCCTCCCCTCCTCTCCTCTCCTCTCCTCTCCTCTCCCATCCCCTCCTCTCCTCTCCTCTCCTCTCCCATCCCCTCCTCTCCTCTCCTCTCCTCTCCTCTCTCTCTGCTCTCCTCGCCTCTCCTCTCCTGCCCTCATCTCTCTCCTCTCTGTTTCTGTTCCTCTCCCTCTGCTCTCCCTCTATCCCCACTCTCTCTGTTCTCTCTGTTTCTGTTCTCTCTCTCTCTCTCTCTCTCTCTCTCCTCTCCTCTCCTCTCCTCTCCTCTCCTCTCCTCTCCTCTCCTCTCCTCTCCTCTCCTCTCTCTCTCTCTCCTCTCCTCTCCTCTCCTCTCCTCTCCTCTCCTCTCCTCTCCTCTCCTCTCCTCTCCTCTCCTCTCCTCTCCTCTCCCCTCCCCTCCCCTCCTCTCCCCTCTCCCCCTCCCTCTCCTCTCCTCTCCTCTCCTCTCCTCTCCTCTCCTCTCCTCTCCTCTCCTCTCCTCTCCTCTCCTCTCCTCTCCCCTCCCCTCCCCTCCCCTCCTCTCCTCTCCCCTCCTCTCCCCTCCTCTCCTCTCCTCTCCTCTCCCCTCCTCTCCTCTCCTCTCCTCTCCTCTCCTCTCCTCTCCAGCTGTGTTGCATGGATCAGGTCATCTGGACCTGTATTGAAAGCAGCTGACCTGTGGTGAAGTACCTCTAAGTCAGTAGTAAACAGTTGAAGGACCACCTCCCTGCTACAGCCTGCTGTCTGTTCTACACAGAGAGATGGGTTCATCAGATAACACTGAAACTCTAGAGCCTTGAAACTGGACGTTTCCTTTCATGTCAGGTCTACAACGTGAACAGGTCAATGCTTTTCCTTTCTTTTCTTTCCTGGTCCTCCTTCCTCCTTTTCTCCACTCTTCCTCGCTTGTTCCCAAGTGACGGAGATTCTTGGACGACGGTGTTTTCCTTTCCTGGTCCTCCTTCCTCCTTTTCTCCACTCTTCCTCGCTTGTTCCCAAATGATGGAGATTCTAGAAGGTGTTTTCTTTCTTTAAGTGTTTCAGGCCCAACTCCTTTGAAGTTTGGTCCAAGAAGATGTGTGGAAGAGGAGGGGATGGGATGTCTACTCTTTGTTGCTCTTATCCTTCTCTCTATGAAATCAGGCAGTGTGTGTGTGTGTGTGTGTGTGCGTGCGTGCGTGCATGCGTATCATACCTTCCATAGAGACAGCTGTTCTCTCCCCTCACACACAGAAAATGTGGGCCGGACTGAGGTAAACATCCACAGCATGTTAGTAGTAATTGGAGGTGACACAAAATCACCCCGTTCTTTCCGTTCTCTCTCTGCTCTCTCTCTCTCTCTCTGTTCTCTCTCTCTGTTCTCTCTCTCTGTTCTCTCTCTATCTGCTCTCTCTGCTCTCTCTCTCTCTCTCTCTCTCGCTCTGTTCTCTCTCTGTTCTCTCTCTGTTCTTTCTCTGCTCTCTCTCTCTGTTCTCTCTCTGTCCTCTCTGTTCTCTCTGCTCT
Source organism: Oncorhynchus clarkii lewisi (assembly GCF_045791955.1). NCBI lineage: Eukaryota > Metazoa > Chordata > Actinopteri > Salmoniformes > Salmonidae > Oncorhynchus > Oncorhynchus clarkii. The sequence goes on along the minus strand of NC_092149.1, from coordinate 3,300,282 downwards.
CTGCTCTCTCTCTGCTCTCTCTCTGCTCTCTCTCTCTCTGTTCTCTCTCTGTTCTCTCTCTGTTCTCTCTCTGTTCTCTCTCTGTTCTCTCTCTCTCTCTGCTCTCTCTCTCTCTGCTCTCTCTCTGTTCTCTCTCTGCTCTCTCTCTCTGCTCTCTCTCTCTCTCTCTGTTCTCTCTCTGTTCTCTCTCTGTTCTCTCTCTGCTCTCTCTCTCTCTGCTCTCTCTCTGCTCTCTCTCTGCTCTCTCTGTTTCTGTTCTCTCTCTCTGCTCTCTCTCTGCTCTCTCTCTGTTCTATCCCCACTCTCTCTGTTCTCTCTGTTTCTGTTCTCTCTCTCTCTCTCTCTCTCTCTCTCTCTCTCTCTCTCTCTCTCTCTCTCTGTTCTCTCTCTGTTCTATCCCCACTATCTCTGCTCTCTCTCTGTCCTCTCTCTGTTCTCTCTCTGTTCTCTCTGTTTCTGTTCTCTCTCTCTCTCTCTCTCTCTCTCTCTCTCTCTCTCTCTCTCTCTGTTCTCTCTCTGTTCTATCCCCATTATCTCTGCTCTCTCTCTGTTTTCTCTCTGTTGATAACCTTCTTACTCTGTTCTAAAACCCTGTTTCTCTGTTCTAAAACCCTGTTTCTCTGTTCTAAAACCCTGTTTCTCTGTTCTAAAACCCTGTTTCTCTGTTATAAACCCTGTTTCTCTGTTATAAAACCCCGTTTCTATGTTATAAAACCCTGTTTCTCTGTTATAAAACCCTGTTGCTCTGTTATAAAACCCTGTTGCTCTGTTATAAAACCCTGTTTCTCTGTTATAAAACCCTGTTTCTCTGTTCTAAAACCCTGTTTCTCTGTTCTAAAACCCTGTTTCTCTGTTATAAAACCCTGTTTCTCTGTTATAAAACCCAGTTTCTCTGTTATAAAACCCTGTTTCTCTGTTAGAAAACCCTGTTTCTCTGTTATAAATCCCTGTTTCTCTGTTATAAAACCCTGTTTCTCTGTTATAAAACCCTGTTTCTCTGTTCTAAAACCCTGTTTCTCTATAAAACCCTGTTTCTCTGTTCTAAAACCCTGTTTCTCTGTTAAACACCTTTCCATGTCTCCTGGTTTCTCATGGGCGTAGTTGAGTCGACAGAACAGTGTAATGAACTTTCCCAACCCAGTGGCTTGTGTTAGTGTTCTAATTGAATAACATTGGTATTAGTTGTTTTACAGACGGCCTTATAAAAGACCGTGTAACGCTGAGTGGTGGTTCAGACCAGCTGTAACTGAGTCTGAAACCAAGCAGAGGAAACACACCTTGCTTTTATGATCGACATAAACAGTAGTTTACAACCCGGCTTTTACTGTCACACTGCACAACGACATGGCCTCTCCAGCAGAGGGGTCAGGGGTCAGGGGTCAGGGACTAGGGTGTTGGACGAAGAAGATAGGAGTTAGAGTTTAGAGGCATAGGAGGAAGGGGTTAGAGACATAGGAGGAAGGGGTTAGGGGTTAGGGGTTAGAGACATAGGAGTTAGGGGTTAGGGGTTAGAGACAGGGGTGTTGACGCTGAAGATAGGAGTTAGAGTTTAGAGGCATAGGAAGAAGGGGTTAGAGACATAGGAGGAAGGGGTTAGGGTTTAGAGACATAGGAGGAAGGGGTTAGGGGTTAGAGGCATAGGAGGAAGGGGTTAGGGTTTAGAGACATAGGAGGAAGGGGTTAGGGGTTAGAGGCATAGGAGGAAGGGGTTAGGGTTTAGAGACATAGGAGGAAGGGGTTAGGGTTTAGAGACATAGGAGGAAGGGGTTAGGGGTTAGAGGCATAGGAGGAAGGGGTTAGGGTTTAGAGACATAGGAGGAAGGGGTTAGGAGTTAGAGGCAAAGGAGGAAGGGGTTAGGAGTTAGAGGCAAAGGAGGAAGGGGTTGCCTTATCTACCCTTCCCCCCACCCGCTTTCAGAGCCCAACTTTCACCCTCCCCTCTCAGAGCCCAACCTTCACCCTCCCCTCTCAGAGCCCAACCTTCATCCCCTTCCCCCTCTCAGAGCCCAACTTTCACCCTTCCCTCTCAGAGCCCAACCTTCACCCTCCCCTCTCAGAGCCCAACCTTCATCCCCTTCCCCCTCTCAGAGCCCAACTTTCTCCCCCCCTCTCAGAGCCCAATCTTCACCCCCTCCCCCTCTCAGAGCCTAACCTTCACCCTACCCCTCTCAGAGCCCAACCTTCACCCTCCCCCTCTCAGAGCCCAACTTCCCCCCCCCCCTCTCAGAGCCCAACCTTCACCCTCCACTCTCAGAGCCCAACCTTCACCCCCCCTCTCAGAGCCCAACCTTCACCCTCCACTCTCAGAACCCAACCTTCACCCTCCACTCTCAGAGCCCAACCTCCACCCTCCACTCTCAGAGCCCAACCTTCACCCTCCACTCTCAGAGCCCAACCTTCACCCTCCCCTCTCAGAGCCCAACCTTAATCCCCTTCCCCCTCTCAGAGCCCAACTTTCTCCCCCCCTCTCAGAGCCCAATCTTCACCCCCTCCCCCTCTCAGAGCCCATCCTTCACCCTACCCCTCTCAGAGCCCAACCTTCACCCTCCCCCTCTCAGAGCCCAACTTTCTCCCCCCCTCTCAGAGCCCAACTTTCACCCTACCGCTCTCAGAGCCCAACCTTCACCCTCCCCCTCTCAAAGCCCAACTTCCCCCCCCTCTCAAAGCCCAACCTTCACCCTCCCCTCTCAGAGCCCAACCTTCACCCTCCCGCTGTCAAAGCCCAATCTTCACCCTCCCCTCTCAGAGCCCAACCTTCACCCTCCACTCTCAAAGCCCAACCTTCACCCTCCACCTCTCAGAGCCCAACCTTCACCCTCCACCTCTCAGAGCCCAACCTTCACCCCTCCCCCTCTCAGAGCCCAACCTTCACCCTCCACCTCTGAGCCCAACCTTCACCCCTCCCCCTCTCAGAACCCAACCTTCACCCTCCACCTCTCAGAGCCCAACCATCACCCTACCCCTCTCAGAGCCCAACCTTCACCCTCCCCTCTCAGAGCCCAACCTTCACCCCTCCCCCTCTCAGAGCCCATCCTTCACCCCCCTCCCCCTCTCAGAGCCCAACCTTCATCCACCCCCCCCTGTCAGAGCCCAACCTTCACCCTCCACTCTCAGAGCCCAACCTTCACCCCCCCTCTCAGAGCCCAACCTTCACCCTCCACTCTCAGAACCCAACCTTCACCCTCCACTCTCAGAGCCCAACCTTCACCCTCCACTCTCAGAGCCCAACCTCCACCCCCCCCTCTCAGAGCCCAATCTTCACCCTCCCCCTCTCAAAGCCCAACCTTCAACCCCCCCTCTCAGAGCCCAACCTTCATCCCCTCCCCCTCTCAGAGCCCAACCTTCACCCCCCCCTCTCAGAGCCCAACCTTCACCCCTGCCACACAGAGACTGCTCTCTCCCTGTTATCTCCTCCTCCTCTAAGAGCTCCCCTGTCTTCAGATCTTTACCCCCCTTTGTGTGCATCTCTTCGCCCCTGATAGCGTTCCAAGGTGCACGGTCCCAAAGATAACAGTTTACAGTAGTTAATTGGTGATTAAAGGACTAGATGCCCTTGTAAAATGTTGCTACCAGTGTTAAGACGAAAGCAGTTGTCTGTTGGTAATAAAATACTTGTTTATCTATAGGAGTATTTTACGAGTTGGTTTGGACATTGGCCCTAGAACCTCCATATTTCTGCTGATGTTGGCATCATTTAAAGGTGCATAGCAGTAAAGGGGAAGAACCCCAGCAGGCTGGTTGAGATAACACCATTATAACCTGTCTGCTGAGATGACACCGTTATAACCTGTCTGCTGAGGTGACACCATTATAACCTGTCTGCTGAGGTGACACCGTTATAACCTGTGTGTTGAGATGACACCATTATAACCTGTCTGCTGAGGTGACACCGTTATAACCTGTCTGCTGAGGTGACACCGTTATAACCTGTCTGCTGAGATGACACCATTATAACCTGTCTGCTGAGATGACACCGTTATAACCTGTCTGCTGAGATGACACCATTATAACCTGTCTGCTGAGATGGCACCATTATAACCTGTCTGCTGAGTCTCTGAGATGACACCATTATAACTTGTCTGCTGAGTCTCTGAGATGACACCATTATACCCTGTCTGCTGAGATGACACCATTATAACCTGTCTGCTGAGATGACACCATTATAACCTGTCTGCTGAGATGACACCGTTATAACCTGTCTGCTGAGATGACACCATTATAACCTGTCTGCTGAGATGACACCATTATAACCTGTCTGCTGAGTCTCTGAGATGACACCATTATAACCTGTCTGCTGAGTCTCTGAGATGACACCATTATACCCTGTCTGCTGAGATGACACCGTTATAACCTGTCTGCTGAGATGACACCATTATAACCTGTCTGTTGAGATGACACCATTATAGCCTGCTTGTTGAGATGACACCATTACAACCTGTCTGCTGAGTCTCTGAGATGACACCATTATAACTTGTCTGCTGAGATGACACCATTATAACCTGTCTGCTGAGATGACACCATTATAACCTGTCTGTTGAGATGACACCATTATAACCTGTCTGCTGAGATGACACCATTATAACCTGTCTGTTGAGATGACACCATTATAACCTGTCTGCTGAGATGACACCGTTATAACCTGTCTGCTGAGATGACACCATTATAACCTGTCTGCTGAGATGACACCATTATAACCTGTCTGCTGAGATGACACCATTATAACCTGTCTGCTGAAATGACACCATTACAACCTGTCTGCTGAGATGACACCGTTATAACCTGTCTGCTGAGATGACACCATTATAACCTGTCTGCTGAGATGACACCATTATAACCTGTCTGCTGAGTCTCTGAGATGACACCATTATAACCTGTCTGCTGAGTCTCTGAGATGACACCATTATAACCTGTCTGTTGAGTCTCTGAGATGACACCGTTATAACCTGTATGCTGAGTCTCTGAGATGACACCATTATAACCTGTCTGCTGAGATGACACCATTATAACCTGTCTGCTGAGATGACACCATTATAACCTGTCTGTTGAGATGACACCATTATAACCTGTCTGCTGAGATGACACCGTTATAACCTGTCTGCTGAGATGACACCATTATAACCTGTCTGCTGAGTCTCTGAGATGACACCATTATAACCTGTCTGCTGAATCTCTGAGATGACATGACACCGTTATAACCTGTCTGCTGAGTCTCTGAGATGACACCATTATAACCTGTCTGCTGAATCTCTGAGATGACACCATTATAACCTGTCTGCTGAGTCTCTGAGATGACACCATTATAAACTGTCTGCTGAGATGACACCATTATAACCTGTCTGCTGAGATGACACCATTATAACCTGTCTGTTGAGTCTCTGAGATGACACCATTATAACCTGTCTGCTGAGTCTCTGAGATGACACCATTATAACCTGTCTGCTGAGTCTCTGAGATGACACCATTATAACCTGTCAGCTGAGTCTCTGAGATGACACCATTATAACCTGTCTGCTGAGATGACACCATTATAACCTGTCTGTTGAGATGACACCATTATAACCTGTCTGCTGAGTCTCTGAGATGACACTATTATAACCTGTCTGTTGAGATGACACCATTATAACCTGTCTGCTGAGTCTCTGAGTTGACACTAGTATAACCTGTCTGCTGAGTCTCTGAGATGACACTATTATAACCTGTCTGTTGAGATGACACCATTATAACCTGTCTGCTGAGTCTCTGAGATGACACCATTATAACCTGTCTGCTGAGTCTCTGAGATGACACCATTATAACCTGTCTGCTGAGTCTCTGAGATGACACTATTATAACCTGTCTGCTGAGTCTCTGAGATGACACTATTATAACCTGTCTGTTGAGATGACACCATTATAACCTGTCTGCTGAGTCTCTGAGATGACACCATTATAACCTGTCTGCTGAGTCTCTTAGATGACACTATTATAACCTGTCTGCTGAGTCTCTGAGATGACACCATTATAACCTGTCTGCTGAGTCTCTGAGATGACACCATTATAACCTGTCTGCTGAATCTCTGAGATGACACCATTATAATCTGTCTGCTGAGATGACACCATTATAACCTGTCTGCTGAGATGACACCATTATAACCTGTCTGCTGAGATGACACCATTATAACCTGTCTGCTGAGATGACACCATTATAACCTGTCTGTTGAGATGACACCATTATAACCTGTCTGCTGAGTCTCTGAGATGACACCATTATAACCTGTCTGCTGAATCTCTGAGATGACACCATTATAATCTGTCTGCTGAGTCTCTGAGATGACACCATTATAACCTGTCTGCTGAGTCTCTGAGATGACACTATTATAACCTGTCTGCTGAGTCTCTGAGATGACACCATTATAACCTGTCTGCTGAGTCTCTGAGATGACACCATTATAACCTGTCTGCTGAGTCTCTGAGATGACACCATTATAACCTGTCTGTTGAGATGACACCATTATAGCCTGCTTGTTGAGATGACACCATTACAACCTGTCTGCTGAGTCTCTGAGATGACACCATTATAACTTGTCTGCTGAGATGACACCATTATAACCTGTCTGCTGAGATGACACCATTATAACCTGTCTGTTGAGATGACACCATTATAACCTGTCTGCTGAGATGACACCATTATAACCTGTCTGCTGAGATGACACCATTATAACCTGTCTGCTGAGATGACACCATTATAACCTGTCTGCTGAGATGACACCATTATAACCTGTCTGCTGAAATGACACCATTACAACCTGTCTGCTGAGATGACACCGTTATAACCTGTCTGCTGAGATGACACCATTATAACCTGTCTGCTGAGATGACACCATTATAACCTGTCTGCTGAGTCTCTGAGATGACACCATTATAACCTGTCTGCTGAGATGACACCATTATAACCTGTCTGCTGAGTCTCTGAGATGACACCATTATAACCTGTCTGCTGAGTCTCTGAGATGACACCATTATAACCTGTCTGTTGAGTCTCTGAGATGACACCGTTATAACCTGTATGCTGAGTCTCTGAGATGACACCATTATAACCTGTCTGCTGAGATGACACCATTATAACCTGTCTGCTGAGATGACACCATTATAACCTGTCTGTTGAGATGACACCATTATAACCTGTCTGCTGAGATGACACCGTTATAACCTGTCTGCTGAGATGACACCATTATAACCTGTCTGCTGAGTCTCTGAGATGACACCATTATAACCTGTCTGCTGAATCTCTGAGATGACACCGTTATAACCTGTCTGCTGAGTGTCTGAGATGACACCATTATAACCTGTCTGCTGAATCTCTGAGATGACACCATTATAACCTGTCTGCTGAGTCTCTGAGATGACACCATTATAAACTGTCTGCTGAGATGACACCATTATAACCTGTCTGCTGAGATGACACCATTATAACCTGTCTGTTGAGTCTCTGAGATGACACCATTATAACCTGTCTGCTGAGTCTCTGAGATGACACCATTATAACCTGTCTGCTGAGTCTCTGAGATGACACCATTATAACCTGTCAGCTGAGTCTCTGAGATGACACCATTATAACCTGTCTGCTGAGATGACACCATTATAACCTGTCTGTTGAGATGACACCATTATAACCTGTCTGCTGAGTCTCTGAGATGACACTATTATAACCTGTCTGTTGAGATGACACCATTATAACCTGTCTGCTGAGTCTCTGAGTTGACACTAGTATAACCTGTCTGCTGAGTCTCTGAGATGACACTATTATAACCTGTCTGTTGAGATGACACCATTATAACCTGTCTGCTGAGTCTCTGAGATGACACCATTATAACCTGTCTGCTGAGTCTCTGAGATGACACCATTATAACCTGTCTGCTGAGTCTCTGAGATGACACTATTATAACCTGTCTGCTGAGTCTCTGAGATGACACTATTATAACCTGTCTGTTGAGATGACACCATTATAACCTGTCTGCTGAGTCTCTGAGATGACACCATTATAACCTGTCTGCTGAGTCTCTGAGATGACACTATTATAACCTGTCTGCTGAGTCTCTGAGATGACACCATTATAACCTGTCTGCTGAGTCTCTGAGATGACACCATTATAACCTGTCTGCTGAATCTCTGAGATGACACCATTATAATCTGTCTGCTGAGATGACACCATTATAACCTGTCTGCTGAGATGACACCATTATAACCTGTCTGCTGAGATGACACCATTATAACCTGTCTGCTGAGATGACACCATTATAACCTGTCTGTTGAGATGACACCATTATAACCTGTCTGCTGAGTCTCTGAGATGACACCATTATAACCTGTCTGCTGAATCTCTGAGATGACACCATTATAATCTGTCTGCTGAGTCTCTGAGATGACACCATTATAACCTGTCTGCTGAGTCTCTGAGATGACACTATTATAACCTGTCTGCTGAGTCTCTGAGATGACACCATTATAACCTGTCTGCTGAGTCTCTGAGATGACACCATTATAACCTGTCTGCTGAGTCTCTGAGATGACACCATTATAACCTGTCTGCTGAATCTCTGAGATGACACCATTATAAACTGTCTGCTGAGATGACACCATTATAACCTGTCTGCTGAATCTCTGAGATGACACCATTATAATCTGTCTGCTGAATCTCTGAGATGACACCATTATAACCTGTCTGCTGAATCTCTGAGATGACACCATTATAAACTGTCTGCTGAGATGACACCATTATAACCTGTCTGTTGAGATGACACCATTATAACCTGTCTGCTGAGTCTCTGAGATGACACCATTATAACCTGTCTGCTGAGATGACACCATTATAACCTGTCTGCTGAGATGACACCATTATAACCTGTCTGCTGAGATGACACCATTATAACCTGTCTGCTGAGTCTCTGAGATGACACCATTATAACCTGTCTGTTGAGTCTCTGAGATGAGTCTGTCGGTGGTCTGTCTGTGGTCTGTGGTCTGTCTGTGGGTCTGTGGTCTCTCTGTGGTCTGTCTGTGGTCTGTGGTCTGTCTGTGGTCTGTCTGTGGTCTGTGGTCTGTCTGTGGGTCTGTGGTCTGTCTGTGGTCTGTCTGTGGTCTGTGGTCTGTCTGTGGTCTGTCTGTGGTCTGTGGTCTGTCTGTGGTCTGTCTGTGGTCTTTGGTCTGTCTGTGGTCTGTCTGTGGTCTGTGGTCTGTCTGTGGTCTGTCTGTGGTCTGTGGTCTGTCTGTGGTCTGTCTGTGGTCTGTCTGTGGTCTGTGGTCTGTCTGTGGTCTGTCTGTGGTCTGTCTGTGGGTCTGTGGTCTGTGGGTCTGTCTGTGGTCTGTGGGTCTGTGGTCTCTCTGTGGGTCTGTGGTCTGTCAGTATGAAGAGATTTTTGTCGGCCACAGCGAGGGCCAGACTGCCACAGTACTAAACCTGAATTAGACAGTGGTGTAGATCCCAGATATGATCTGAATTAGACAGTTGTGTAGATCCCAGATATGATCTGAACTAGACAGTGGTGTAGATCCCAGATATGATCTGAACTAGACAGTGGTGTAGATCCCAGATATGATCTGAACTAGACAGTGGTGTAGATCCCAGATATGATCTGAATTAGACAGTTGTGTAGATCCCAGATATGATCTGAACTAGACAGTGGTGTAGATCCCAGATATGATCTGAACTAGACAGTGGTGTAGATCCCAGATATGATCTGAACTAGACAGTGGTGTAGATCCCAGATATGATCTGAACTAGACAGTGGTGTAGATCCCAGATAGGATCTGAACTAGACAGTGGTGTAGATCCCAGATGTGTTCTGAACTAGACAGTGGTGTAGATCCCAGATGTGATCGGAACTAGACAGTGGTGTAGATCCCAGATATGATCTGAATTAGACAGTGGTGTAGATCCCAGATATGATCTGAACTAGACAGTGGTGTTTATCCCAGATATGATCTGAATTAGACAGTGGTGTAGATCCCAGATATGGTCTGAACTAGACAGTGGTGTAGATCCCAGATATGGTCTGAACTAGACAGTGGTGTAGATCCCAGATATGGTCTGAACTAGACAGTGGTGTAGATCCCAGATATGGTCTGAATTAGACAGTGGTGTAGATCCCAGATGTGATCTGAATTCCCTCCTGTCCTCCAGATGTGATCTCTTCCCTCCTGTCTCTTCCCTCCTGTCCCTCCCCTCCCAACCTCCTGTCTCTTCCCTCCTGTCCCTCCCCTCTTCCCTCCTGTCTCTTCCCTCCTGTCCCTCCCCTCCCAACCTCCTGTCTCTTCCCTCCTGTCTCTTCCCTCCTGTCCCTCCCCTCCCAACCTCCTGTCTCTTCCCTCCTGTCCCCCCCCTCTTCCCTTCTGTCTCTTCCCTCCTGTCCCTCCCCTCCTGTCTCTTCCCTCCTGTCCCTCCCCTCCCAACCTCCTGTCTCTTCCCTCCTGTCCCTCCCCTCTTCCCTCCTGTCTCTTCCCTCCTGTCCCTCCCCTCTTCCCTCCTGTCTCTTCCCTCCTGTCTCTTCCCTCTTTTCTCGGTCATATATTTCCAGCTGATGGGAGATAAGACATCGGACCTGTCAGCTGCTGCAGACCTTTGCTCACAATAAAGAGTAAGATGTGTTTCAGGCTGGGTTAGGAGGGAGGGAGGGAGGGAGGGAGGGCTGGGTTAGGAGGGAGGGAGGGAGGGCTGGGTTAGGAGGGAGGGAGGGAGGGAGGGAGGGAGGGACGGAGGGAGGGAGGGAGGGCTGGGTTAGGAGGGAGGGAGGGCTGGGTTAGGAGGGAGGGAGGGAGGGAGGGCTGGGTTAGGAGGGAGGGAGGGAGGGAGGGTGGGAGGGAGGGCTGGGTTGGGAGGGAGGGAGGGAGGGCTGGGTTAGGAGGGAGGGAGGGATAGTTAGGAGGGAGGGAGGGAGGGAGGGAGGGCTGGGTTAGGAGGGAGGGAGGGAGGGCTGGGTTAGGAGGGAGGGAGGGAGGGCTGGGTTAGGAGGGAGGGAGGGAGGGAGGGAGGGCTGGAGGGAGGGAGGGCTGGGTTAGGAGGGAGGGAGGGAGGGAGGGAGGGCTGGGTTAGGAGGGAGGGAGGGAGGGAGGGCTGGGTTAGGAGGGAGGGAGGGAGGGAGGGAGGGCTGGGTTAGGAGGGAGGGAGGGAGGGAGGGCTGGGTTAGGAGGGAGGGAGGGAGGGAGGGCTGGGTTAGGAGGGAGGGAGGGCTGGGTTAGGAGGGAGGGAGGGAGGGAGGGCTGGGTTAGGAGGGAGGGAGGGCTGGGTTAGGAGGGAGGGAGGGCTGGGTTAGGAGGGAGGGAGGGCTGGGTTAGGGGGGAGGGAGGGAGAGCTGGGTTAGGAGGGAGAGAGGGAGGGCTTGGTTAGGAGGGAGGAATGGGTTAGGAGGGAGGGCTGGGTTAGGAGGGAGGGCTGGGTTAGGGGGAGGGCTGGGTTAGGAGGGAGGGCTGGGTTAGGGGGAGGGCTGGGTTAGGAGGGAGGGCTGGGTTAGGAGGGAGGGCTGGGTTAGGAGGGAGGGCTGGGGATAGGTTAGGGGGAGGGCTGGGTTAGGAGGGAGGGAGGGCTGGGTTAGGAGGAGAGAGGGCTGGGTTAGGAGGGAGGGCTGGGTTAGGCAGGAGGGAGGGAGGGCTGGGTTAGGAGGGAGAGAGGGAGGGCTGGGTTAGGAGGGAGGGAGGGTTGGGTTAGGATGGAGGGCTGGGGATGGGTTAGGAGGGAGGGAGGGCTGGGTTAGGAGGGAGGGAGGGCTGGGTTCGGATGGAGGGCTGGGTTAGGAGGGAGGGCTGGGTTAGGATGGAGGGAGGGCTGGGTTAGGATGGAGGGCTGGGGATGGGTTAGGATGGAGGGCTGGGTGAGGATGGAGGGCTGGGGATGGGTTAGGAGGGAGGGCTGGGGATGGGTTAGGGGGAGGGCTGGGTTAGGAGGGAGGGCTGGGGATGGGTTAGGAGGGAGGGCTGGGGATGGGTTAGGGGGAGGGCTGGGTTAGGAGGGAGGGCTGGGGATGGGGATGGTTAGGGGGAGGGCTGGGGATGGGTTAGGAGGGAGGGCTGGGTTAGGAGGGAGGGCTGGGGATGGGTTAGGGGGAGGGCTGGGTTAGGAGGGAGGGAGGGCTGGGTTAGGAGGGAGGGAGGGAGGGCTGGGTTAGGAGGGAGGGAGGGAGGGAGGGAGGGCTGGGTTAGGAGGGAGGGAGGGAGGGAGGGTGGGAGGGAGGGCTGGGTTAGGAGGGAGGGAGGGAGGGCTGGGTTAGGAGGGAGGGAGGGATAGTTAGGAGGGAGGGAGGGAGGGAGGGAGGGCTGGGTTAGGAGGGAGGGAGGGAGGGCTGGGTTAGGAGGGAGGGAGGGAGGGAGGGCTGGGTTAGGAGGGAGGGAGGGAGGGCTGGAGGGAGGGAGGGCTGGGTTAGGAGGGAGGGAGGGAGGGAGGGCTGGGTTAGGAGGGAGGGAGGGAGGGAGGGCTGGGTTAGGAGGGAGGGAGGGAGGGAGGGAGGGCTGGGTTAGGAGGGAGGGAGGGAGGGAGGGCTGGGTTAGGAGGGAGGGAGGGAGGGAGGGCTGGGTTAGGAGGGAGGGAGGGCTGGGTTAGGAGGGAGGGTGGGCTGGGTGAGGAGGGAGGGAGGGCGGGGTTAGGGGGGAGGGAGGGAGAGCTGGGTTAGGAGGGAGAGAGGGAGGGCTTGGTTAGGAGGGAGGAATGGGTTAGGAGGGAGGGCTGGGTTAGGAGGGAGGGCTGGGTTAGGGGGAGGGCTGGGTTAGGAGGGAGGGCTGGGTTAGGGGGAGGGCTGGGTTAGGAGGGAGGGCTGGGTTAGGAGGGAGGGCTGGGTTAGGAGGGAGGGCTGGGGATAGGTTAGGGGGAGGGCTGGGTTAGGAGGGAGGGAGGGCTGGGTTAGGAGGAGAGAGGGCTGGGTTAGGAGGGAGGGCTGGGTTAGGCAGGAGGGAGGGAGGGCTGGGTTAGGAGGGAGAGAGGGAGGGCTGGGTTAGGAGGGAGGGAGGGTTGGGTTAGGATGGAGGGCTGGGGATGGGTTAGGAGGGAGGGAGGGCTGGGTTAGGAGGGAGGGAGGGCTGGGTTCGGATGGAGGGCTGGGTTAGGAGGGAGGGCTGGGTTAGGATGGAGGGAGGGCTGGGTTAGGATGGAGGGCTGGGGATGGGTTAGGATGGAGGGCTGGGTGAGGATGGAGGGCTGGGGATGGGTTAGGAGGGAGGGCTGGGGATGGGTTAGGGGGAGGGCTGGGTTAGGAGGGAGGGCTGGGGATGGGTTAGGAGGGAGGGCTGGGGATGGGTTAGGGGGAGGGCTGGGTTAGGAGGGAGGGAGGGCTGGGTTAGGAGGGAGGGAGGGCTGGGTTAGGAGGGAGGGAGGGCTGGGTTAGGAGGGAGGGAGGGCTGGGTTAGGAGGGAGGGAGGGCTGGGTTAGGGGGGAGGGAGGGAGGGCTGGGTTAGGGGGGAGGGAGGGAGGGCTGGGTTAGGAGGGAGAGAGGGAGGGCTTGGTTAGGAGGGAGGGATGGGTTAGGAGGGAGGGCTGGGTTAGGAGGGAGGGCTGGGTTAGGGGGAGGGCTGGGTTAGGGGGAGGGCTGGGTTAGGAGGGAGGGCTGGGTTAGGGGGAGGGCTGGGTTAGGAGGGAGGGCTGGGTTAGGGGGGAGGGAGGGAGGGCTGGGTTAGGAGGGAGAGAGGGAGGGCTTGGTTAGGAGGGAGGGCTGGGTTAGGAGGGAGGGCTGGGTTAGGAGGGAGGGCTGGGTTAGGGGGAGGGCTGGGTTAGGGGGAGGGCTGGGTTAGGAGGGAGGGCTGGGTGAGGGGGAGGGCTGGGTTAGGAGGGAGGGCTGGGTTAGGAGGGAGGGCTGGGTTAGGAGGGAGGGCTGGGTTAGGAGGGAGGGCTGGGTTAGGAGGGAGGGCTGGGGATGGGTTAGGGGGAGGGCTGGGTTAGGAGGGAGGGCTGGGTTAGGAGGGAGGGCTGGGTTAGGAGGGAGGGCTGGGTTAGGAGGGAGGGCTGGGGATGGGTTAGGGGGAGGGCTGGGTTAGGAGGGAGGGCTGGGTTAGGAGGGAGGGCTGGGTTAGGAGGGAGGGCTTGGTTAGGAGGGAGGGCTGGGTTAGGAGGGAGGGCTGGGGATGGGTTAGGGGGAGGGCTGGGTTAGGAGGGAGGGAGGGCTGGGTTAGGAGGAGAGAGGGCTGGGTTAGGAGGGAGGGCTGGGTTAGGCGGGCGGGAGGGAGGGAGGGCTGGGTTAGGAGGGAGGGAGGGTTGGGTTAGGATGGAGGGCTGGGGATGGGTTAGGAGGGAGGGAGGGCTGGGTTAGGAGGGAGGGAGGGCTGGGTTCGGATGGAGGGCTCGGTTAGGAGGGAGGGCTGGGTTAGGATGGAGGGAGGGCTGGGTTAGGATGGAGGGCTGGGAATGGGTTAGGTTTTAGGGCTGGGTTAGGAGGGAGGGCTGGGTTAGGATGGAGGGCTGGGGATGGGTTAGGAGGGAGGGCTGGGGATGGGTTAGGGGGAGGGCTGGGTTAGGAGGGAGGGCTGGGGATGGGTTAGGAGGGAGGGCTGGGGATGGGTTAGGGGGAGGGCTGGGTTAGGAGGGAGGGCTGGGTTAGGGGGAGGGCTGGGTTAGGAGGGAGGGCTGGGTTAGGAGGGAGGGCTGGGTTAGGAGGGAGGGCTGGGGATGGGTTAGGGGGAGGGCTGGGTTAGGAGGGAGGGCTGGGTTAGGAGGGAGGGAGGGAGGGCTGGGTTAGGAGGGAGGGAGGGCTGGGTTAGGAGGGAGGGAGGGCTGGGTTAGGATGGAGGGAGGGCTGGGTTAGGAGGGAGGGAGGGCTGGGTTAGGGGGGAGGGAGGGAGGGCTGGGTTAGGAGGGAGAGAGGGAGGGCTTGGTTAGGAGGGAGGGCTGGGTTAGGAGGGAGGGCTGGGTTAGGAGGGAGGGCTGGGTTAGGGGGAGGGCTGGGTTAGGGGGAGGGCTGGGTTAGGAGGGAGGGCTGGGTTAGGGGGAGGGCTGGGTTAGGAGGGAGGGCTGGGTTAGGAGGGAGGGCTGGGGATGGTTTAGGGGGAGGGCTGGGTTAGGACGGAGGGAGGGCTGGGTTAGGAGGAGAGAGGGCTGGGTTAGGAGGGAGGGCTGGGTTAGGCGGGAGGGAGGGAGGGAGGGCTGGGTTAGGAGGGAGGGAGGGTTGGGTTAGGATGGAGGGCTGGGGATGGGTTAGGAGGGAGGGAGGGCTGGGTTAGGAGGGAGGGAGGGCTGGGTTCGGATGGAGGGCTGGGTTAGGAGGGAGGGCTGGGTTAGGATGGAGGGAGGGCTGGGTTAGGATGGAGGGCTGGGAATGGGTTAGGTTTTAGGGCTGGGTTAGGAGGGAGGGCTGGGTTAGGATGGAGGGCTGGGGATGGGTTAGGAGGGAGGGCTGGGGATGGGTTAGGGGGAGGGCTGGGTTAGGAGGGAGGGCTGGGTTAGGGGGAGGGCTGGGTTGGGAGGGAGGGCTGGGTTAGGGGGAGGGCTGGGTTAGGAGGGAGGGCTGGGTTAGGAGGGAGGGCTGGGTTAGGAGGGAGGGCTGGGGATAGGTTAGGGGGAGGGCTGGGTTAGGAGGGAGGGAGGGCTGGGTTAGGAGGAGAGAGGGCTGGGTTAGGAGGGAGGGCTGGGTTAGGCAGGAGGGAGGGAGGGCTGGGTTAGGAGGGAGAGAGGGAGGGCTGGGTTAGGAGGGAGGGAGGGTTGGGTTAGGATGGAGGGCTGGGGATGGGTTAGGAGGGAGGGAGGGCTGGGTTAGGAGGGAGGGAGGGCTGGGTTCGGATGGAGGGCTGGGTTAGGAGGGAGGGCTGGGTTAGGATGGAGGGAGGGCTGGGTTAGGATGGAGGGCTGGGGATGGGTTAGGATGGAGGGCTGGGTTAGGATGAAGGGCTGGGGATGGGTTAGGAGGGAGGGCTGGGGATGGGTTAGGGGGAGGGCTGGGTTAGGAGGGAGGGCTGGGGATGGGTTAGGAGGGAGGGCTGGGGATGGTTTAGGGGGAGGGCTGGGTTAGGAGGGAGGGCTGGGGATGGGGATGGTTAGGGGGAGGGCTGGGGATGGGTTAGGAGGGAGGGCTGGGTTAGGAGGGAGGGCTGGGGATGGGTTAGGAGGGAGGGAGGGCTGGGTTAGGAGGGAGGGAGGGCTGGGTTCGGATGGAGGGCTGGGTTAGGAGGGAGGGCTGGGTTAGGATGGAGGGAGGGCTGGGTTAGGATGGAGGGCTGGGAATGGGTTAGGATGGAGGGCTGGGTTAGGAGGGAGGGCTGGGTTAGGATGGAGGGCTGGGGATGGGTTAGGAGGGAGGGCTGGGGATGGGTTAGGGGGAGGGCTGGGTTAGGAGGGGGGGCTGGGGATGGGTTAGGAGGGAGGGCTGGGGATGGGTTAGGGGGAGGGCTGGGTTAGGAGGGAGGGCTGGGGATGGGGATGGTTAGGGGGAGGGCTGGGGATGGGTTAGGAGGGAGGGCTGGGTTAGGAGGGAGGGCTGGGGATGGGTTAGGGGGAGGGCTGGGTTAGGAGGGAGGGCTGGGGATGGGGATGGGTTAGGGGTAGGGCTGGGGATGGGTTAGGATGGAGGGCTGGGGATGGGTTAGGGGGAGAGATGGGGATGGGTTAGGGGGAGGGCTGGGGATGGGTTAGGGGGAGGGCTGGGGATGGGGAGGGGTTAGGAGGGAGGGCTGGGGATGGGTTAGGAGGGAGGGCTGGGGATGGGTTAGGGGGAGGGCTGGGGATGGGGAGGGGTTAGGAGGGAGGGCTGGGGATGGGTTAGGAGGGAGGGCTGGGATGGGTTAGGGGGAGGGCTGGGTTAGGAGGGAGGGCTGGGGATGGGGAT
Organism: Oncorhynchus clarkii lewisi; assembly: GCF_045791955.1. NCBI lineage: Eukaryota > Metazoa > Chordata > Actinopteri > Salmoniformes > Salmonidae > Oncorhynchus > Oncorhynchus clarkii. The sequence goes on along the minus strand of NC_092149.1, from coordinate 3,283,514 downwards.
GGGTTAGGGGGAGGGCTGGGGATGGGTTAGGCGGAGGGCTGGGTTAGGAGGGAGGGCTGGGGATGGGTTAAGGGGAGGGCTGGGTTAGGAGGGAGGGCTGGGGATGGGGATGGGTTAGGGAGAGGGCTGGGGATGGGGATGGGTTAGGGGGAGGGATGGGGATGGGTTAAGGGGAGGGCTGGGGATGGGGATGGGTTAGGGGGAGGGCTGGGGATGGGGATGGGTTAGGAGGGAGGGCTGGGTTAGGAGGGAGGGCTGAGTTAGGAGGGAGGGATGGGGATGGGTTAGGGGAGGGCAGGGGATGGGGAGGGGTTAGGAGGGAGGGCTGGGGATGGGTTAGGAGGGAGGGCTGGGGATGGGTTAGGGGGAGGGCTGGGGATGGGTTAGGCGGAGGGCTGGTTTAGGAGGGAGGGCTGGGGATGGGTTAGGGGGAGGGCTGGGTTAGGAGGGAGGGCTGGGGATGGGGATGGGTTAGGGAGAGGGCTGGGGATGGGGATGGGTTAGGGGGAGGGCTGGGGATGGGTTAGGAGGGAGGGCTGGGGATGGGGATGGGTTAGGGGGAGGGCTGGGGATGGGGATGGGTTAGGAGGGAGGGCTGGGTTAGGAGGGAGGGCTGGGTTAGGAGGGAGGGATGGGGATGGGGATGGGTTAGGAGGGAGGGCTGGGGATGGGTTAGGAGGGAGGAGCAGAACAGCGTAGCTCAGATACAGATGGCTCGGTGCTTCAATAGATCCTGTTATCTCCTCTAAACCAGTTTAACTCAAGGTTTTTTTTATTTTCCAGGGAGAGGAGAGGAGGCACAATGGCAGTGCCTTGCCTTATCAGACTCTATGTATCTGAAGAGATTGAGCTACCAGGCCGATATCAAATCAAAGTGTGTCACTTACACAGGACAAAGCAGGTGCACATAGTCCAGTCAAACGCATCCTGCACCCCTTCCTCAGTCCTTAAAGAAATCCACAAGACAAAGGGAAGTCACATCGTTTCTTTCCTCTCTATGTCAGTGTAGGCCTCGCCGAGTGGCGCAGCGGTCTAAGGCACTGCATCTCGGTGCAAAGGGCGTCACTACAGTCCCCGGTTCGAATCCAAGCTGTATCACATCCGGCAAGTGATTGTCCCATAGCCTCGTCCGGGTTTGGCCGTTGTTGAATTGAATTTGTTCTTGATAACGGACTTGGCTAGATAAATAGGTTTAAATAATATTGTGATGGCAGTGGGACTCCATCACCACGTAGTGCAACCTGCCATGGATCACCCTGCTATTACTGACCACCAGCTTAGTCATGAGTGAAACATTCATCTAATTCAATACAACATCACCATCTGGGCTTTGAAGGCAACATTGTTACAATTATGAGAAAACAACAGTGTTGGTGAAAAATGGCAAAACATCTGAACTGGAAGAAGGCCTGGACCCTGGTGTTGGATGGTGTTGGATGGTGTTGGATGGTGTTGGATGGACCCTGGTGTTGGATGGTGTTGGATGGACCCTGGTGTTGGATGGACCCTGGTGTTGGATGGACCACAGTGTTGGATGGACCACAGTGTTGGATGGACCCTGGTGTTGGAAGGACCACGGTGTTGGATGGACCCTGGTGTTGGATGGACCCTGGTGTTGGATGGACCCTGGTGTTGGATGGACTACGGTGTTGGATGGACCCTGGTGTTGGATGGACTACGGTGTTGGATGGACCCTGGTGTTGGATGGACTACGGTGTTGGATGGACCCTGGTGTTGGATGGACCCTGGTGTTGGAAGGTGTTGGAAGGACCACAGTGTTGGATGGACCCTGGTGTTGGATGGACGCTGGTGTTGGATGGTGTTGGATGGACCATGGTGTTGGATGGACCCTGGTGTTGGATGGACCCTTGTGTTGGATGGACCACAGTGTTGGATGGTGTTGGATGGACCACAGTGTTGGATGGACCCTGGTGTTGGATGGACCCTGGTGTTGGATGGACCCTGGTGTTGGATGGTGTTGGATGGACCCTGGTGTTGAATGGACCCTGGTGTTGGATGGACCCTGGTGTTGGATGGACCACAGTGTTGGATGGTGTTGGATGGACCACAGTGTTGGATGGACCCTGGTGTTGGATGGACTACGGTGTTGGATGGACCCTGGTGTTGGATGGACCACGGTGTTGGATGGACCCTGGTGTTGGATGGACCACGGTGTTGGATGGACCCTGGTGTTGGATGGACCCTGGTGTTGGATGGACCACAGTGTTGGATGGACTACGGTGTTGGATGGACCCTGGTGTTGGATGGACCCTGGTGTTGGATGGACCCTGGTGTTGGATGGACCCTGGTGTTGGATGGACCACGGTGTTGGATGGACCACGGTGTTGGATGGACCCTGGTGTTGGATGGACCCTGGTGTTGGATGGACCACGGTGTTGGATGGACCCTGGTGTTGGATGGACTCTGGTGTTGGATGGACCACGGTGTTGGAAGGACCCTGGTGTTGGATGGACCCTGGTGTTGTATAACAGGGCCTTACAGTGAGGTTATTATTGTGTAAGGTATATAACAGGGCCTTACAGTGGGGTTATTATTGTGTAATGAATATAACAGGGCCTTACAGTGGGGTTATTATTGTGTAATGAATATAACAGGGCCTTACAGTGGGGTTATTATTGTGTAAGGTATATAACAGGGCCTTACAGTGGGGTTATTATTGTGTAATGAATATAACAGGGCCTTACAGTGGGGTTATTATTGTGTAATGAATATAACAGGGCCTTACAGTGGGGTTATTATTGTGTAATGTATATAACAGGGCCTTACAGTGGGGTTATTAGTGTATAATGTATATAACAGGGCCTTACAGTGGGGTTATTATTGTGTAATGTATATAACAGGGCCTTACAGTGGGGTTATTATTGTGTAATGTATATAACAGGGCCTTACAGTGGGGTTATTATTGTGTAATGTATATAACAGGGCCTTACAGTGGGGTTATTATTGTGTAATGTATATAACAGGGCCTTACAGTGGGGTTATTAGTGTGTAATGTATATAACAGGGCCTTACAGTGGGGTTATTAGTGTATAATGTATTTAACAGGGCCTTACAGTGGGGTTATTATTGTGTAATGAATATAACAGGGCCTTACAGTGGGGTTATTAGTGTATAATGTATATAACAGGGCCTTATAGTGGGGTTATTATTGTGTAATGTATATAACAGGGCCTTACAGTGGGGTTATTATTGTGTAATGTATATAACAGGGCCTTACAGTGGGGCTATTATTGTGTAATGAATATAACAGGGCCTTACAGTGGGGTTATTAGTGTGTAATGTATATAACAGGGCCTTACAGTGGGGCTATTATTGTGTAATGTATATAACAGGGCCTTACAGTGGGGCTATTATTGTGTAATGAATATAACAGTGCCTTACAGTGGGGCTATTATTGTGTAATGAATATAACAGGGCCTTACAGTGGGGTTATTAGTGTATAATGTATATAACAGGGCCTTACAGTGGGGTTATTATTGTGTTGTCAGTAGTACTGGAGTATCATTGCAGTAAAGCAACTTCATCATGACGACACACAAAGACTCACAACAACCTAGCTATGAATTATGGTACCTGTCATCAGCGTTATCACAACAATATATCAGATAGAGAACAGCATCGATACAGGCTCTGACCTCTTGTTGATAACGTTGGTCGAGGCCTGTATCGATGCTGTTGTGATACATACTGAGACAACGTAACGCTACGACGTCTAATGGTGGATAAAGAGTTTGTTTTGATCATATTTTTTTTACCTTTATTTAACCAGGCAAGTCAGTCATTAAGAACAAATTCTTATTTACAATGAAGGCCTATCCCGGCCGACGCTGGGCCAATTGTGCGCCGCCCTAAGGGACTCCCAATCACAGCCGGTTCGAACCAGGGTCTGTAGTGGCGCCTCTAGCACCGAGATGCAGTGCCTTAGACAGCTGCGCCACTCGAGAGCCGCAAGTCAGCACATAGCAACCAGGGAGAGAGCTTTTTATCTATTGATCTATCGACCTGTCTGTCTGTCTGTCTGTCTGTCTGTCTGCCTGCCTGCCTGCCTGCCTGCCTGCCTGCCTGTCTGTCTGTCTGTCTGTCTGTCTGTCTGTCTGTCTGTCTGTCTGTCTGTCTGTCTACCGACCTGTCTGTCTGTCTGTCTGTCTGTCTGTCTGTCTGTCTGCGTGCCTGCCTGCCTGCCTGCCTGCCTGCCTGCCTGCCTGCCTGCCTGCCTGTCTGCCTGCCTTTCTGCCTGCCTGCCTGTCTGTCTGTCTGTCTGCCTGTCTGTCTGTCTGTCTGTCTGTCTGTCTGTCTGCCTGCCTGTCTGTCTGCCTGCCTGCCACCCTGACTTCCTGCCTGCCTGCCTGCCTGCCTGCCTGCCTGCCTGCCTGCCTGCCTGCCTGCCTGCCTGTCTGTCTGTCTGTCTGTCTGTCTGCCTACCTGCCTACTTCTTTGTATACTAAACCTTAGCTTGACAATGGACTTTGTTACCTTAACAACAGCCTCCTCACCAGACAGACGTGGAGCCAGTGAGCCCCTGACGGTTGACTTCCCTATTCCTGTCTCCCTGTACCCTCTCCAGCCTCACCGGGCAGCAAGGGGGCGTCCCAAATCACACCCTAGTCCCTGTATATCCCTATGGGCCCTGGTCAAAACTAGTGAGCCATATAGGGCATAGGGTGCCATTTGGGACGACGCCTGTGTGCATCACCCCAGGCCCCGATGGGCGTAGCCGTGATTACAACCTGCCAAAGAGCACTGCAGGGGCATAAAACGCTGCTTATCGATGTGGCGAAGGGGGCGGATCCTCCCTCAGCGCTGATGTCTGTGATAAGATAAGGTGTTAGAGTCCTGCTGGTATCAGTCTCTCCCATCTACAGAGCTACGAGCCTGATGTCTCCTCTGCTCTTTACATGCTGATGATGGGTTTAACTGTTAACAGCTAACTCATCCATTAAGGCAATGAGGCCTGTACATACACAGACAGACAGAGAGACAGGGAGACAGGGGGGGGGGGGGGGGACTAAGTGTACACAGAGACGGATAGGGACAGAAGGAGACAGAGAGACAGAGAGACAGGGAGACAGGGAGACGGGGGGGGGGACTAAGTGTACACAGAGACGGATAGGGACAGAAGGAGACAGAGAGACAGAGAGACAGGGAGACAGGGGGGGGGACTAAGTGTACACAGAGACGGATAGGGACAGAAGGAGACAGACAGACAGAGAGACAGAGAGACAGAAGGAGACAGAGAGACAGGGAGACAGGGAGACGGGGGGGGGGACTAAGTGTACACAGAGAAGGATAGGGACAGAAGGAGACAGAGAGAGAGACAGGGGGGGGGACTAAGTGTACACAGAGACGGATAGGGACAGAGAGACAGAGAGACAGAGAGACAGAAGGAGACAGAGAGACAGGGGGAGAAGGAGAGAGAGAGAAAGAGAGACAGGGGGGAGAAGGAGACAGAGAGAGACAGAGAGAGAGAGACAGAGAGACAGATAGGGACAGAAGGAGACAGAGAGACAGGGGGCAGAAGGAGACAGAGAGAGAAAGAGATACAGGGGACAGAAGGAGACAGAGAGAGAGAGAGAGAGAGACACTTTATGGAACACAAAGCCTTCACTATCTCATCCTGGAATATCCAAGGTCAGAGGTCATCTGCCTTTGGCCTAAAGAGCAGGAACCCGGACTTCACCAAATTAATCAGGAATACAGACATTTCTATTCTACAAGAAACAGACAGACCCACTGGTTGTCCTCTAGGTTACAGAGAGCTGGTAGTCCCATCCACCACACTACCAGGTCGGTGGTATAGAGGAGATGGACCCACTGGTTGTCCTCTAGGTTACAGAGAGCTGGTAGTCCCATCCACCACACTACCAGTTCGGTGGTATAGAGGAGATGGACCCACTGGTTGTCCTCTAGGTTACAGAGAGCTGGTAGTCCCATCCACCACACTACCAGGTCGGTGGTATAGAGGAGATGGACCCACTGGTTGCCCTCTAGATTACAGAGAGCTGGTAGTCCCATCCACCACACTACCAGGTCGGTGGTATAGAGGAGATGGACCCACTGGTTGCCCTCTAGGTTACAGAGAGCTGGTAGTCCCATCCACCAAACGACCAGGTGTGAAACAGGGAAGAGACTCAAGGGGTATGCTAATTTGGTATAGAGCAGACCTAACCTACTCTATTAAATGAGTCAAAACAGGAACATTTTACATCTGGCTAGAAATGAATAAGGAAATGATCTCAACAGGGAAACATTTCCTCATGTGTTCTACCTACAGTATATCCCCCCCCCCCCCCCACTTTAATGAAGACAGCTTCTCCATCCTACAGTATATCCCCCCCACTTTAATGAAGACAGTTTCTCCATCCTACAGTATACCCCCCCCCCCCACACTTTAAGGAAGACAGCTTCTCCATCCTACAGTATATCCACCCCACTTTAATGAAGACAGCTTCTCCATCCTACAGTATATCCACCCCACTTTAATGAAGACAGCGTCTCCATCCTGGAGGGGGAAATCAATCATTTCCAGGCCCAGGGACGTGTACTAGTCTGTGGCGACCTAAATTAAAGGAACATAAAATTCAACCAATTAGGATCTGGCTAAAAATACTTGAATCAGTTATAGAACTCATTGCCCTCAATGATTGGATGGCACAGAAGGCCCGTCTGGTCTCTTAGATGGTTCACAGCCCTGTGGAAGTTACCTGCTCACCAACCAATAATTCACTAAATGGGACAAACACCAAATTGAGACTGCATGCAGAATTCTGCAAAAAATATAATTTGTGTACAACGTAAAACACCAAATAATGCATGCAGAGCAGAATTAGGCCGATACCCGCTAATTATCAAAATCCAGAAAAGAGCTGTTAAATTCTACAACCACCTAAAAGGAAGTGATTCACAAACCTTCCATAACAAAGCCATCACCTACAGAGAGATGAACCTGGAGAAGAGTTCCCTAAGCAAGCTGGTCCTGGGGCTCTGTTCACAAACACAAACACACCCTACAGAGCCCCAGGACAGTAGCACAATTAGACCAAACCAAATCATGAGAAAACAAAAAGATAATTACTTTACACATTGGAAAGAATTAACAAAAAAACAGAGCAAACTAGAATGCTATTTGGCCCTAAACATAGAGTACACAGTGGCAGAATACCTGACCACTGTGACTGACCAAAATGAAGGAAAGCTTTGACTATGTACAGACTTAGTGAGCATAGCCTTGCTATTGAGAAAGGCCGCCGTAGGCAGACCTGGCTCTCAAGAGAAGACAGGCTATGTGCTCACTGCCCACAAAATGAGGTGGAAACTGAGCTGCACTTCCTAACCTCCTGCCCAATGTGTGACCATATTAGAGACACATATTTCCCTCAGATTACACAGATCCACAAAGAATTCGAAAACAAATCCAATTTTGATAAACTCCCGTATCTACTGGGTGAAATACCACAGTGTGACATCACAGCAGCAAGATGTGTGACCTCAGTTAGTGCTAAATACGGCTGCTAGAATCCTGACTAGAACCCAACAATGTGATCATATTACTTCAGTGCTAGCCTCTCTATACTGGCTTCCTGTCAAAGCAAGGGCTGATTTCAAGGTTTTACTGCTAACCTACAAAGCATTACATGGGCTTGCTCCTACCTATCTCTCTTATTTGGTCCTGCCGTACATACCTACACGTACGCTACGGTCACAAGACGCAGGCCTCCTAATTGTCCCTAGAATTTCTAAGCAAACAGCTGGAGGCAGGGCTTTCTCCTATAGAGCTCCATTTTTATGGAACGGTCTGTCTACCCATGTCAGAGACGCAAACTCGGTCTCAACCTTCAAGTCTCTACTGAAGACTCATCTCTTCAGTGGGTCATATGATTGAGTGTAGTCTGGCCCAGGAGTGGGAAGGTGAACGGAAAGGCTCTGGAGCAACGAACCGCCCTTGCTGTCTCTGCCTGGCCGGTTCCCCTCTTTCCACTGGGATTCTCTGCCTCTAACCCTATTACAGGGGCTGAGTCACTGGCTTACTGGGGCTCTCTCATGCCGTCCCTGGAGGGGGTGCGTCACCTGAGTGGGTTGATTCACTGATGTGGTCATCCTGTCTGGGTTGGCGCCCCCCCCCCCCCCCCTTGGGTTGCGCCGTGGGGGAGGTCTTTGTGGGCTATACTCAGCCTTGTCTCAGGATGGTAAGTTGGTGGTTGAAGATATCCCTCTAGTGGTGTGGGGGCTGTGCTTTGGCAAAGTGGGTGGGGTTATATCCTTCCTGTTTGGCCCTGTCCGGGGGTGTCCTCGGATGGGGCCACAGTGTCTCCTGACCCCTCCTGTCTCAGCCTCCAGTATTTATGCTGCAGTAGTTTATGTGTCGGGGGGCTAGGGTCAGTTTGTTATATCTGGAGTACTTCTCCTGCCCTATTCGGTGTCCTGTGTGAATCTAAGTGTGCGTTCTCTAATTCTCTCCTTCTCTCTTTCTTTCTCTCTCTCGGAGGACCTGACCCTAGGACCATGCCCCAGGACTACCTGACATGATGACACCTTGCTGTCCCCAGTCCACCTGGCCGTGCTGCTGCTCCAGTTTCAACTGTTCTGCCTTGTTATTATTATTCGACCATGCTGGTCATTTATGAACATTTGAACATCTTGGCCATGTTCTGTTATAATCTCCACCCGGCACAGCCAGAAGAGGACTGGCCACCCCACATAGCCTGGTTCCTCTCTAGGTTTCTTCCTAGATTTTGGCCTTTCTAGGGAGTTTTTCCTAGCAACCGTTCTTCTACACCTGCATTGCTTGCTGTTTGGGGTTTTAGGCTGGGTTTCTGTACAGCACTTTGTGACATCAGCTGATGTACGAAGGGCTAAATAAATTTGATTTGATTTGATTTGACCTGTTGCCATGAGAAAAGGTCAACCAGTGAAGAACAAACACCACTGTAAATACAACCCATATTTATCTGTTTATTTGTCTTCCCTTTCATACTACAACTATCTGCACATCGTTTCAACGCTGTACAGCCAATAATATAACATTTGACATGTCTCTATTCTTTTAAAACTTGTAATGTTGTTTACTAAAGTTTGTTTGTTTTCCTTTTGTTTATTGTGTTTTCCACTTGCTTGACTGACTGTTTATCATGACTGACTGTTTATCATGACTGACTGTTTATCATGACTGACTGTTTATCATGACAGACTGGTTATCATGACTGACTGTTTATCATGACTGACTGTTCATCATGACTGACTGGTTATCATGACTGACTGTTCATCATGACTGACTGGTTATCATGACTGACTGTTTATCATGACTGACTGGTTATCATGACTGACTGGTTATCATGACTGACTGTTTATCATGACTGACTGTTCATCATGACTGACTGGTTATCATGACTGGCTGTTTATCATGACTGACTGTTCATCATGACTGACTGGTTATCATGACTGACTGTTTATCGTGACAGGCTGTTCATCATGACTGACTGGTTATCATGACTGACTGTTTATCATGACTGACTGGTTATCATGACTGACTGGTTATCATGACTGACTGTTTATCATGACTGACTGTTCATCATGACTGACTGGTTATCATGACTGGCTGTTTATCATGACTGACTGTTTATCATGACTGACTGTTCATCATGACTGACTGGTTATCATGACTGGCTGTTTATCATGACTGACTGTTTATCGTGACAGGCTGTTCATCATGACTGACTGTTTATTATGACAGGCTGTTTATCATGACTGACTGTTTATCATGACTGACTGTTTATCATGACTGACTGTTTATCATGACTGACTGTTCATCATGACTGACTGTTCATCATGACTGACTGTTTTTCATGACAGGCTGTTTATCATGACTGGCTGTTCATCATGACAGGCTGTTTATCATGACTGACTGTTCATCATGACAGGCTGTTTATCATGACAGGCTGTTTATCATGACTGACTGTTTATCATGACAGGCTGTTTATCATGACAGACTGTTCATCTTGACAGGCTGTTTATCATGACAGACTGTTTATCTTGACAGGCTGTTTATCTTGACTGACTGTTCATCATGACAGGCTGTTTATCTTGACAGGCTGTTTATCATGACTGACTGTTTATCATGACAGGCTGTTTATCATGACAGACTGTTCATCTTGACAGGCTGTTTATCATGACAGACTGTTTATCTTGACAGGCTGTTTATCTTGACTGACTGTTCATCATGACAGGCTGTTTATCATGACTGACTGTTTATCATGACAGACTGTTTATCTTGACAGACTGTTTATCATGACAGGCTGTTTATCATGACAGGCTGTTTATCATGACAGGCTGTTTATCGTGACAGGCTGTTTATCATGACTGACTGTTTATCATGACTGACTGTTCATCATGACTGACTGGTTATCATGACAGGCTGTTTATCATGACAGGCTGTTCATCATGACTGACTGTTTATCATGACAGACTGTTTATCATGACAGACTGTTTATCTTGACAGACTGTTTATCATGACAGGCTGTTTATCATGACAGGCTGTTTATCATGACAGGCTGTTTATCATGACTGACTGTTTATCATGACAGACTGTTTATCTTGACAGACTGTTTATCATGACAGACTGTTTATCATGACAGGCTGTTTATCATGACTGACTGTTTATCATGACAGACTGTTTATCATGACAGACTGTTTATCATGACAGGCTGTTTATCATGACTGACTGTTTATCATGACAGACTGTTTATCTTGACAGACTGTTTATCATGACAGGCTGTTTATCATGACTGACTGTTTATCATGACAGACTGTTTATCTTGACTGACTGTTCATCATGACAGGCTGTTTATCATGACTGACTGTTTATCATGACAGACTGTTTATCTTGACAGACTGTTTATCATGACAGGCTGTTTATCATGACAGGCTGTTTATCGTGACAGGCTGTTTATCATGACTGACTGTTTATCATGACTGACTGTTCATCATGACTGACTGGTTATCATGACAGGCTGTTTATCATGACAGGCTGTTTATCATGACAGGCTGTTTATCATGACTGACTGTTTATCATGACAGACTGTTTATTATGACAGGCTGTTTATCCTGACTGACTGTTTATCATGACAGGCTGTTCATCATGACAGGCTGTTTATCATGACAGGCTGTTTATCATGACTGACTGTTTATCATGACAGGCTGTTTATCATGACAGACTGTTCATCTTGACAGGCTGTTTATCATGACAGACTGTTTATCTTGACAGGCTGTTTATCTTGACTGACTGTTCATCATGACAGGCTGTTTATCATGACTGACTGTTTATCATGACTGACTGTTCATCATGACTGACTGGTTATCATGACAGGCTGTTTATCATGACAGGCTGTTCATCATGACTGACTGTTTATCATGACAGACTGTTTATCATGACAGACTGTTTATCTTGACAGACTGTTTATCATGACAGGCTGTTTATCATGACAGGCTGTTTATCATGACAGGCTGTTTATCATGACTGACTGTTTATCATGACAGACTGTTTATCTTGACAGACTGTTTATCATGACAGACTGTTTATCATGACAGGCTGTTTATCATGACTGACTGTTTATCATGACAGACTGTTTATCATGACAGACTGTTTATCATGACAGGCTGTTTATCATGACTGACTGTTTATCATGACAGACTGTTTATCTTGACAGACTGTTTATCATGACAGGCTGTTTATCATGACTGACTGTTTATCATGACAGACTGTTTATCTTGACTGACTGTTCATCATGACAGGCTGTTTATCATGACTGACTGTTTATCATGACAGACTGTTTATCTTGACAGACTGTTTATCATGACAGGCTGTTTATCATGACAGGCTGTTTATCGTGACAGGCTGTTTATCATGACTGACTGTTTATCATGACTGACTGTTCATCATGACTGACTGGTTATCATGACAGGCTGTTTATCATGACAGGCAGTTCATCATGACAGACTGTTTATCTTGACAGACTGTTTATCATGACAGGCTGTTTATCATGACAGGCTGTTTATCATGACTGACTGTTTATCATGACAGACTGTTTATTATGACAGGCTGTTTATCCTGACTGACTGTTTATCATGACAGGCTGTTTATCCTGACTGACTGTTTATCATGACAGGCTGTTTATCATGACAGACTGTTTATCATGACAGACTGTTTATTATGACAGGCTGTTTATCCTGACTGACTGTTTATCAGCCCATCCGCCACAGTCTTACCGCCTGTTTTTCATGCCTGACTGTTTATCAGGACAGACTGTTCATCATGACTATGTTTACCAGCCCATCCGCCACAGCCTTGCCAGCCTGTTTATCCTGTGACCTTGGCTGGTCAGGACAAAGGTCATGCTTTAGGGCCTGTATTTCCCCTCCGACCCCCATCCTCGTGGAAGTGACAGAGCCCTGTGTTATCAAAGCATTGTGTTTTATCTACAGCCCAGATAGCTACCACCTCCTTCAGAAATGTCTGATTATCTCCCACTGATAAGGAGAGGAGAGTTCTGGGTGCAGAGATCACTGACTGACTGGCCATCAGAACCACGCTATCTCCCACTAGGAGAAGAGAGTTCTGGGTGCAGAGATCACTGACTGACTGGCCTTCAGAACCACGTTATCTCCCTCTAGGAGAGGAGAGTTCTGGGTGCAGAGATCACTGACTGACTGGCCATCAGAACCACGTTATCTCCCACTAGGAGAAGAGAGTTCTGGGTGCAGAGATCACTGACTGACTGGCCATCAGAACCACGTTATCTCCAACTAGGAGAAGAGAGCCTGAGCCTGCTCTGTAGCCCCGGTGTCAGGCCCCGAGCCTGCTCTGTCGTCCCGGTGTCAGGCCCTGAGCCTGCTCTGTAGCCCCGGTGTCAGGCCCCGAGCCTGCTCTGTCGTCCCGGTGTCAGGCCCCGAGCCTGCTCTGTCGTCCCGGTGTCAGGCCCTGAGCCTGCTCTGTCGTCCCGGTGTCAGGCCCTGAGCCTGCTCTGTCGTCCTGGTGTCAGGCCCTGAGCCTGCTCTGTCGTCCCGGTGTCAGGCCCCGAGCCTGCTCTGTCGTCCTGGTGTCAGGCCCTGAGCCTGCTCTGTTGTCCCGGTGTCAGGCCCCGAGCCTGCTCTGTCGTCCCGGTGTCAGGCCCTGAGCCTGCTCTGTCGTCCCGGTGTCAGGCCCTGAGCCTGCTCTGTCGTCCCGGTGTCAGGCCCTGAGCCTGCTCTGTCGTCCCGGTGTCAGGCCCTGAGCCTGCTCTGTTGTCCCGGTGTCAGGCCCTGAGCCTGCTCTGTCGTCCCGGTGTCAGGCCCCGAGCCTGCTCTGTCGTCCCGGTGTCAGGCCCCGAGCCTGCTCTGTCGTCCCGGTGTCAGGCCCTGAGCCTGCTCTGTCGTCCCGGTGTCAGGCCCTGAGCCTGCTCTGTTGTCCCGGTGTCAGGCCCCGAGCCTGCTCTGTCGTCCCGGTGTCAGGCCCCGAGCCTGCTCTGTCGTCCCGGTGTCAGGCCCCGAGCCTGCTCTGTCGTCCCGGTGTCAGGCCCCGAGCCTGCTCTGTCGTCCCGGTGTCAGGCCCCGAGCCTGCTCTGTCGTCCCGGTGTCAGGCCCCGAGCCTGCTCTGTCGTCCCGGTGTCAGGCCCCGAGCCTGCTCTGTCGTCCCGGTGTCAGGCCCCGAGCCTGCTCTGTCGTCCCGGTGTCAGGCCCCGAGCCTGCTCTGTCGTCCCGGTGTCAGGCCCCGAGCCTGCTCTGTAGCCCCGGTGTCAGGCCCCGAGCCTGCTCTGTCGTCCCGGTGTCAGGCCCCGAGCCTGCTCTGTCGTCCCGGTGTCAGGCCCTGAGCCTGCTCTGTCGTCCCGGTGTCAGGCCCTGAGCCTGCTCTGTCGTCCCGGTGTCAGGCCCCGAGCCTGCTCTGTCGTCCCGGTGTCAGGCCCCGAGCCTGCTCTGTCGTCCCGGTGTCAGGCCCCGAGCCTGCTCTGTCGTCCCGGTGTCAGGCCCTGAGCCTGCTCTGTCGTCCCGGTGTCAGGCCCTGAGCCTGCTCTGTCGTCCCGGTGTCAGGCCCTGAGCCTGCTCTGTCGTCCCGGTGTCAGGCCCTGAGCCTGCTCTGTAGCCCCGGTGTCAGGCCCCGAGCCTGCTCTGTAGCCCCGGTGTCAGGCCCCGAGCCTCTCTACGGCCTTTGTTGTTGTTCTGGCTAGACATGGTCTATAATGACTTCTGATTAGTTAACTCAGTTAAAATTAAACACTTGACTATTTCTGTCCCAGCGCTTATTCAGACCAGCCTGACCGAGCACACACCATGTCCCTGAGGAGACAGACAGACACCATGTCCCTGAGGAGACAGACAGACACCATGTCCCTGAGGAGACAGACAGACACCATGTCCCTGAGGAGACAGACAGACACAATGTCCCTGAGGAGACAGACAGACACCATGTCCCTGAGGAGACAGACACCATGTCCCTGAGGAGACAGACAGACACCATGTCCCTGAGGAGACAGACAGACACCATGTCCCTGAGGAGACAGACAGACACCATGTCCCTGAGGAGACAGACAGACACCATGTTCCTGAGGAGACAGACACCATGTCCCTGAGGAGACAGACAGACACCATGTCACTGAGGAGACAGACAGACACCATGTCACTGAGGAGACAGACACCATGTCCCTGAGGAGGCAGACAGACACCATGTCCCTGAGGAGACAGACAGACACCATGTCCCTGAGTAGACAGACAGACACCATGTTCCTGAGGAGACAGACAGACAGACAGACAGACAGACCTTCTGGACCTGAGTCATACAGAACCACTGACCTGGGTCTCAGGGCTTCTGGACCTGAGACTTACGGTGGCCTATGACCCTCTAAATATACAGGCTCAGAGCTCAGGGCTGGGCTGGTTGTCTGGCTGGGACGATGTGAGGGTGTGATGCTGTCTAAAGGCCCCGTCACCTCCCCCTCTATTCCTAGGCCAGTTAACCCACTGTTCCTAGGCCAGTTAACCCACTAGACTAGTTAATCCACTGTTCCTAGGCCAGTTAACCCACTGTTCCTAGGCCGTCATTGAAAATAAGAATTTGTTCTTAACTGACTTGCCTAGTTAAATAAAGGTAAAATAAATGAAATTTCATAGTTGAACTCTCCATCTCCCAGCACATTACAGCCCAGGTAGAATCCTCCTACAGTCAGGTGATTTATATATAGTATCAGGAAGAGCAGATTCAGAGGTTTCCAAAACACTTACCTTTAAAGAGATTAGCTTTATTTATCTCCCTCCCTCCCTCCCTCCCTCCCTCCCTCCCTCCCTCCCTCCCTCCCTCCCTCCCTCCCTCCCTCCCTCCCTCCCTCCCTCCCTCCCTCCCTCCCTCCCTCCCCTCCCCTCTCCTCTCCTCCCTCCCTCCCTCCCTCCCTCCCTCCCCTCCCCTCCTCTCCTCTCCCTCCCTTCCTCCTCCCTCCCCCTCTCCGCCATGCCTTTTACAGGGAGGAAATGGAATGGAAGTGTCTCCATTGGTAGCAGATGGGGCCCGTTTCCTGGATCTCTGTCACGGTAGTAATCCTAGACCCCTTTCAAATTTGTTCGCCAGATTTACAGTCCGATAGAGACGGAGGGATGGAAGGGTGATGTGTTTATTTGCCTGGACCTCAGGCACCAAGGGTTCTCCTGTATGTTCTCTCTTTTCTCTCACTCTCTCTGTTTCTAACCGTGTCTCTCATGTCCCTCTCTCCTCTCTGTTTCTAACCGTGTGTCTCTCATGTCCCTCTCTCCTCTCTGTTTCTAACCGTGTGTCTCTCATGTCTCTCTCTCCTCTCTGTTTCTAACCATGTCTCTCATGTCCCTCTCTCCTCTCTCCTCTCTGTTTCTAACCGTGTGTCTCTCATGTCCCTCTCTCCTCTCTGTTTCTGCCCGTGTGTCTCTCATGTCCCTCTCTCCTCTCTGTTTCTGCCCGTGTGTCTCTCATGTCTCTCTCTCCTCTCTGTTTCTAACCATGTGTCTTTCATGTCCCTCTCTCCTCTCTGTTTCTAACTGTGTCTCTCATGTCTCTCTCTCCTCTGTTTCTAACCATGTGTCGCTCATGTCCCTCTCTCCTCTCTCCTCTCTCCTCTCTGTTTCTAACCGTGTGTCTCTCATGTCCCTCTCTCCTCTCTGTTTCTAACCGTGTGTCCCTCCCTCCCTCTCTCCTCTCTCCTCTCTGTTTCTAACCGTGTGTCTCTCATGTCCCTCTCTCCTCTCTGTTTCTAACTGTGTCTCTCATGTCCCTATCTCCTCTCTATTTCTAACCGTGTGTCCCTCTCTCCTCTCTGTTTCTAACCGTGGGTCTCTCATGTCCCTCTCTCCTCTCTGTTTCTGCCCGTGTGTCTCTCATGTCCCTCTCTCCTCTCTCCTCTCTGTTTCTAACCGTGTGTCTCTCATGTCTCTCTCTCCTCTCTGTTTCTAACCGTGGGTCTCTCATGTCCCTCTCTCCTCTCTGTTTCTAACCGTGTGTCCCTCTCTCCTCTCTGTTTCTAACCGTGTGTCTCTCATGTCCCTCTCTCCTCTCTGTTTCTGCCCGTGTGTCTCTCATGTCCCTCTCTCCTCTCTGTTTCTAACCATGTGTCTCTCTCTCCTCTCTGTTTCTGCCCGTGTGTCTCTCATGTCCCTCTCTCCTCTCTGTTTCTAACCGTGTGTCTCTCATGTCCCTCTCTCCTCTCTGTTTCTAACTGTGTCTCTCATGTCCCTCTCTCCTCTCTGTTTCTAACCGTGTGTCTCTCATGTCTCTCTCTCCTCTCTGTTTCTAACCGTGTGTCCCTCTCTCCTCTCTGTTTCTAACCGTGTGTCCCTCTCTCCTCTCTGTTTCTAACCGTGTGTCCCTCTCTCCTCTCTGTTTCTAACCGTGTGTCTCTCATGTCCCTCTCTCCTCTCTGTTTCTGCCCGTGTGTCTCTCATGTCTCTCTCTCCTCTCTGTTTCTGCCCGTGTGTCACTCATGTCCCTCTCTCCTCTCTGTTTCTAACCGTGTGTCTCTCATGTCCCTCTCTCCTCTCTGTTTCTAACCGTGTGTCCCTCTCTCCTCTCTGTTTCTAACCGTGTGTCCCTCTCTCCTCTCTGTTTCTAACCGTGTGTCTCATGTCCCTCTCTCCTCTCTGTTTCTGCCCGTGTGTCTCTCATGTCTCTCTTTCCTCTCTGTTTCTGCCCGTGTGTCTCTCATGTCCCTCTCTCCTCTCTGTTTCTAACCGTGTGTCTCTCATGTCCCTCTCTCCTCTCTGTTTCTGCCCGCGTGTCTCTCATGTCCCTCTCTCCTCTCTCCTCTCTGTTTCTAACCGTGTCTCTCATGTCCCTCTCTCCTCTCTGTTTCTAACCGTGTCCCTCTCATGTCCCTCTCTCCTCTCTGTTTCTGACTGTGTGTCTCTCATGTCCCTCTCTCCTCTCTGTTTCTAACCGTGGGTCTCTCATGTCCCTCTCTCCTCTCTGTTTCTGCCTGTGTGTCTTTCATGTCCCTCTCTCCTCTCTGTTTCTGCCCGTGTGTCTCTCATGTCCCTCTCTCCTCTCTGTTTCTAACCGTGGGTCTCTCATGTCCCTCTCTCCTCTCTGTTTCTAACCGTGTCTCTCATGTCCCTCTCTCCTCTCTGTTTCTGCCCGTGTGTCTCTCATGTCCCTCTCTCCTCTCTGTTTCTGCCCGTGTGTCTCTCATGTCCCTCTCCTCTCAGTTTCTAACCGTGTGTCTCTCATGTCCCTCTCTCCTCTCTCCTCTCTGTTTCTAACCGTGTCTCTCATGTCCCTCTCTCCTCTCTGTTTCTAACTGTGTCCCTCTCATGTCCCTCTCTCCTCTCTGTTTCTGACTGTGTCTCTCATGTCCCACTTCCTCTCTCCTCTATTTTCTTTTCAGCAGACCTGCCCTTTTCATGATTGCCACGATCCTTCCTCAGACCTTCCGTAAGTCAGAGCTGTGGACAGACGGATTCAGACACTTCCTGTAGCGATGCCTTGTGAAGAACCCAGAGCACTTGGCCACGGTTACTACGGTTACTACACTACTACACTACTACACCACTACAGGTGTGTGTGGGTGTGTGTCAGGGTGTGTTTGTGTGTGTGTCAGGATGCGTGTGTGTGTGTCAGTATGTGTGCGTGTGTGTGTCAGGGTGTGTGTGTGTGTGTGTGTGTGTGTGTGTGTGTGTGTGTGTGTGTGTGTGTCAGGGTGTGTGTGTGCGGTGTGGATGGTGAGTGTGTGTGTCAGGGTGTGTGTGTGTGTGTCAGGGTGTGTGTTTCAGGGTGTGTGTGTGTGGATGGTGTGTGTGTGTGTGTGAGGGTGTGTGTGTGCGGTGTGGATTGTGTGTGTGTGTGGGACAGAGGTGATAGGTTGAGTGAGAGTAATAACAGTAGTAAATCCATCTACTGTAAGGCTTGCTGACGTTCTCCTCTGTCCAGGTATTTATTAGGTGGTTGGTCTGTAAGGCTGACGTTCTCCTCTGTATTTCTTAGGTGGTTGGTCTGTAAGGCTGACGTTCTCCTCTGTATTTATTAGGTGGTTGGTCTGTAAGGCTGACATTCTCCTCTGTCCAGGTATTTATTAGGTGGTTGGTCTGTAAGGCTGACGTTCTCCTCTGTCCAGGTATTTATTAGGTGGTTGGTCTGTAAGGCTGACGTTCTCCTCTGTATTTATTAGGTGGTTGGTCTGTAAGGCTGACGTTCTCCTCTGTCCAGGTATTTATTAGGTGGTTGGTCTGTAAGGCTTGCTGACGTTCTCCTCTGTCCAGGTATTTATTAGGTGGTTGGTCTGTAAGGCTGACGTTCTCCTCTGTATTTATTAGGTGGTTGGTCTGTAAGGCTGACGTTCTCCTCTGTCCAGGTATTTATTAGGTGGTTGGTCTGTAAGGCTGATGTTCTCCTCTGTCCAGGTATTTATTAGGTGGTTGGTCTGTAAGGCTGACGTTCTCCTCTGTCCAGGTATTTATTAGGTGGTTGGTCTGTAAGGCTGACGTTCTCCTCTGTCCAGGTATTTATTAGGTGGTTGGTCTTTAAGGCTGACGTTCTCCTCTGTCCAGGTATTTATTAGGTGGTTGGTCTTTAAGGCTGACGTTCTCCTCTGTATTTATTAGGTGGTTGGTCTGTAAGGCTTGCTGACGTTCTCCTCTGTCCAGGTATTTATATAGGTGGTTGGTCAGTAAGGCTGACGTTCTCCTCTGTCCAGGTATTTATTAGGTGGTTGGTCTGTAAGGCTGACGTTCTCCTCTGTCCAGGTATTTATTAGGTGGTTGGTCTTTAAGGCTGACGTTCTCCTCTGTCCAGGTATTTATTAGGTGGTTGGTCTTTAAGGCTGACGTTCTCCTCTGTCCAGGTATTTATTAGGTGGTTGGTCTGTAAGGCTGACGTTCTCCTCTGTCCAGGTATTTATTAGGTGGTTGGTCTGTAAGGCTGACGTTCTCCTCTGTCCAGGTATTTATTAGGTGGTTGGTCTGTAAGGCTGACGTTCTCCTCTGTCCAGGTATTTATTAGGTGGTTGGTCTGTAAGGCTGACGTTCTCCTCTGTCCAGGTATTTATTAGGTGGTTGGTCTGTAAGGCTGACGTTCTCCTCTGTCCAGGTATTTATTAGGTGGTTGGTCTTTAAGGCTGACGTTCTCCTCTGTCCAGGTATTTATTAGGTGGTTGGTCTTTAAGGCTGACGTTCTCCTCTGTCCAGGTATTTATTAGGTGGTTGGTCTGTAAGGCTGACGTTCTCCTCTGTCCAGGTATTTATTAGGTGGTTGGTCTGTAAGGCTGACGTTCTCCTCTGTCCAGGTATTTATTAGGTGGTTGGTCTGTAAGTCTGACGTTCTCCTCTGTCCAGGTATTTATTAGGTGGTTGGTCTGTAAGGCTGACGTTCTCCTCTGTCCAGGTATTTATTAGGTGGTTGGTCTGTAAGGCTGACGTTCTCCTCTGTCCAGGTATTTATTAGGTGGTTGGTCTGTAAGGCTGACGTTCTCCTCTGTCCAGGTATTTATTAGGTGGTTGGTCTTTAAGGCTGACGTTCTCCTCTGTCCAGGTATTTATTAGGTGGTTGGTCTTTAAGGCTGACGTTCTCCTCTGTCCAGGTATTTATTAGGTGGTTGGTCTGTAAGGCTGACGTTCTCCTCTGTCCAGGTATTTATTAGGTGGTTGGTCTGTAAGGCTGACGTTCTCCTCTGTCCAGGTATTTATTAGGTGGTTGGTCTGTAAGTCTGACGTTCTCCTCTGTCCAGGTATTTATTAGGTGGTTGGTCTGTAAGGCTGACGTTCTCCTCTGTCCAGGTATTTATTAGGTGGTTGGTCTGTAAGGCTGACGTTCTCCTCTGTCCAGGTATTTATTAGGTGGTTGGTTTGTAAGGCTGACGTTCTCCTCTGTCCAGGTATTTATTAGGTGGTTGGTCTGTAAGGCTTGCTGACGTTCTCCTCTGTATTTATTAGGTGGTTGGTCTGTAAGGCTTGCTGACGTTCTCCTCTGTCCAGGTATTTATTAGGTGGTTGGTCTGTAAGGCTGACGTTCTCCTCTGTCCAGGTATTTATTAGGTGGTTGGTCTGTAAGGCTTACTGACGTTCTCCTCTGTCCAGGTATTTATTAGGTGGTTGGTCTGTAAGGCTTGCTGACGTTCTCCTCTGTCCAGGTATTTATTAGGTGGTTGGTCTGTAAGGCTGACTTTCTCCTCTGTATTTATTAGGTGGTTGCTCTGTAAGGCTGACGTTCTCCTCTGTCCCAGGTATTTATTAGGTGGTTGGTCTGTCTGAGTTTGATAGCAGAACATTAAACAATGAGAAAGTAGCATATTTCAATCCTGCAGGCGCGACACAAAATGCAGAAATAAAATATAAAACATGCCTTACCTTTGACGAGCTTCTTTTGTTGGCACTCCAATAAGTCTCATAAACATCACAAATGGTCCTTTTGTTCGATTAGTTCCGTCAATACATATCCAAATTGTCCATTTATTTGGCGCTTCTGATCCAGAAAAACACTGGTTCCAACTTGACCAACGTCTACAAAATACTACAAAATACTACTACAAAATATCTCAAAAGTTACCTGTAAACTTTGCCAAAACATCTCAAACTACTTTTGTAATACAACTTTAGGTATTTTTTAAAGTAAATAATCGATAAAATTGAAGACGGGATGATCTGTTTTCAATACAGGAAGAAAAACAAACTGAAGCATGCTTTCTGGTCTTGCGCCTCTGTCAAACAGTACACATGACGTGACACTTGTTCAAGATGGCCGTACTTCTTCATTACACAAAGGAAAAAACTCAAACAATTTCTAAAGACTGGTGACATCCAGTGGAAGCGGAAGGAACTGCAAACAAGTCCCTTAGAAATCTGGTTTCCCAATGAAATCTCATTGAATAGACAGTGACCTCAAAACAAAAAAAATCTGAATGGTTTGTCCTCGGGGTTTCGCCTGCTACATAAGTTCTGTTATACTCACAGACATGATTCAAACAGTTTTAGAAACTTCAGAGTGTTTTCTATCCAAATCTACTAATAATATGCATGTCTAATTTTCTTGGCATGAGTAGCAGGCAGTTGAATTTGGGCACGCTATTTATCCAAAAGCGAAAATGCTGCCCCTACCCCGAAGAAGTTTTAACATAGAAAAGAGCATACATCCAATAGTAACTATGGACTGAACCTCCTATCTGTCAAGCGCCGTACTAATTGATACCACCTGGAGAGATATCCACGTCTCTCTCTCCCTGGGGTCTCCCATTTCATTAGAATCTGATCCAGAGTTAAGTTACGGCCCGACACACTCCACGGGCCGACACGCCCAGAGCATGTCCATGTTAATGTCAATGTTACCAGAGCCCTAGTGTCCTACCTTAGACCAGAGCCCTAGTGCCCTACTTTAGACCAGAACCCTAGTGCCCTACTTTAGACCAGAGCCCTAGTGCCCTACTTTAGACCAGAGCCCTAGTGCCCTACTTTAGACCAGAGCCCTAGTGCCCTACTTTAGACCAAAGCCCTAGCGCCCTACTTTAGACCAAGGCCCTAGCGCCCTACTTTAGACCAGAGCCCTAGTGCCCTACTTTAGACCAGAGCCCTAGCGCCCTACTTTAGACCAGAGCCCTAGTGCCCTACTTTAGACCAGAGCCCTAGCGCCCTACTTTAGACCAGAGCCCTAGTGCCCTACTTTAGACCAGAGCCCTAGTGCCCTACTTTAAACCAGAGCCCTAGTGCCCTACTTTAGACCAGAGCCCTAGTGCCCTACTTTAGACCAAAGCCCTAGCGCCCTACTTTAGACCAAGGCCCTAGCGCCCTACTTTAGACCAGAGCCCTAGTGCCCTACTTTAGACCAGAGCCCTAGCGCCCTACTTTAGACCAGAGCCCTAGTGCCCTACTTTAGACCAGAGCCCTAGTGCCCTACTTTAAACCAGAGCCCTAGTGACCTACAATGGGAATATCCCTTTAATGTACAACCCCTGTAGGAAGTCTATTTAATTTTTTTAAAAAATTTTACCTTTATTTAACCAGGCAAGTCAGTTAAGAACAAATTCTTATTTTCAATGACGGCCTGGGAACAGTGGGTTAACTGCCTGTTCAGGGGCAGAACGACAGATTTGTACCTTGTCAGCTCGGGGGTTTGAACTCGCAACCTTCCGGTTACTAGTCCAACGCTCTAACCACTAGGCTACCCTGCCGCCCCATCTATGGGAATATCCCTTTAAAATACAACCCTGTAGGAAGTCTATGGGAATATCCCTTTAAAATACAACCCTGTAGGAAGTCTATGGGAATATCCCTTTAATATACAACCCTGTAGGAATATCCCTTTAATATACAACCCTGTAGGAAGTCTATGGGAATATCCCTTTAATATACAACCCTGTAGGAAGTCTATGGGAATATCCCTTTAATATACAACCCTGTAGGAATATCCCTTTAATATACAACCCTGTAGGAAGTCTATGGGAATATCCCTTTAAAATACAACCCTGTAGGAAGTCTATGGGAATATCCCTTTAATATACAACCCTGTAGGAAGTCTATGGGAATATCCCTTTAATATACAACCCTGTAGGAAGTCTATGGGAATATCCCTTTAATGTACAACCCTGTAGGAAGTCTATGGGAATATCCTTTTAATGTACATCCCTGTAGGAAGTGTTTGTTGATGACTCTGATTATCTTAATAAATTAATAATTGGCAGAAACAAACTAATCACACTGCGTTTTATAATCATGAAATATGTAACTAACTCAAACAAGACAGAGCTGAAGCACTGATTGGGTCTGACAGTATGATGCATTGTTGATGTGTAAAGTGGAGCTCTCTCTCCCCTCTCACTCTCTCCCTCTCTCCCCTCTCACTCTCCCCCTCTCCCTCTCTCTCTCTCTCTCCCCCTCTCTCTCCCCCCCCCTCTCTCTCTCTCTCTGTCTCTCTCCCCCCCCCTCTCTCTCTCTCTCTGTCTCTCTCTCCCTCTCCCTCTCTCTCTCTCTCTCTCTCTCTCTCTCTCTCTCTCTCTCTCTCTCTCTCTCCCCCTCTCTCTCTCTCTCCCTATCTCTCTCTCTCTCTCTCCCTCTCTCTCTCTCTCTTTCTCTCTCTCTCTCCCTCTCTCTCTCTCTCTCTGTCTCTCTCTCTCTCTCCCTCTCTGTCTCTCTCTCTCTCTCCCTCTCTCTCTCTCTCTCTGTGTCTCTCTCTCTGTCTCTCTCTGTCTCTCTCTCTCTCTCTCTCTCTCTCTCTATCTCTCTCTCCTCCAATCTGGAATGGATTCCTGTGTGTGTTTAGGCTGGACTGTAGCTGTTATTTAGGGTTTATGCCTTGTTACTTTAGGCTAATTAAGCTGGACTTCTGAATGTTTGGGTCTCGTTACTTTAGGCTAATTAAGCTGGACATCTGAATGTTTGGGTCTCGTTAGTTTAGGCTAATAAAGCTGGACTTCTGAATGCTGTTCCCTCTACTGACCAGGATGTAGCCCAGACTATACTGTTCCCTCTACTGACCAGGATGTAGCCCAGACTATACTGTTCCCTCTACTGACCAGGATGTATCCCAGACTATACTGTTCCCTCTACTGACCAGGATGTAGCCCAGACTATACTGTTCCCTCTACTGACCAGGATGTAGCCCAGACTATACTGTTCCCTCTACTGACCAGGATGTATCCCAGACTATACTGTTCCCTCTACTGACCAGGATGTAGCCCAGACTATATTGTTCCCTCTACTGACCAGGATGTAGCCCAGACTATGCTGTTCCCTCTACTGACCAGGATGTAGCCCAGACTATACTGTTCCCTCTACTGACCAGGATGTAGCCCAGACTATACTGTTCCCTGTACTGACCAGGATGTATCCCAGACTATACTGTTCCCTCTACTGACCAGGATGTAGCCCAGACTATACTGTTCCCTCTACTGACCAGGATGTATCCCAGACTATACCGTTCCCTCTACTGACCAGGATGTAGCCCAGACTATACTGTTCCCTCTACTGACCAGGATGTAGCCCAGACTATACTGTTCCCTCTACTGACCAGGATGTAGCCCAGACTATACTGTTCCCTCTACTGACCAGGATGTATCCCAGACTATACTGTTCCCTCTACTGACCAGAATGTAGCCCAGACTATACTGTTCCCTCTACTGACCAGGATGTATCCCAGACTATACCGTTCCCTCTACTGACCAGGATGTAGCCCAGACTATACTGTTCCCTCTACTGACCAGGATGTATCCCAGACTATACCGTTCCCTCTACTGACCAGGATGTAGCCCAGACTATACTGTTCCCTCTACTGACCAGGATGTATCCCAGACTATACCGTTCCCTCTACTGACCAGGATGTAGCCCAGACTATACTGTTCCCTCTACTGACCAGCATCTTACCACCTCCTCAACTCACACATGCTCCATTTTATTGACTGTTTCCTAACATCTGACCTAGAACCATCAACCACTTGTTATCTAGCTCCCTCCCTCCCTCTCTCCCTCCCTCCCTCCCTCCCTGCATTTTATTGATGGCAATTTGAAAGCACAGAGATACCGTGACGAGGTCCCGAGGCCCCATTGTCATGCCATTCATCCGCCGCCATCACCTCATGTTTCAGCGGGATAATCCACAGCCGCTAATATCCAGCGACTTGGCTCAGCCGTCGAAGAAGGAGTACTCACTAGACATGTCACCCCATTGAGGAGGAGTGGGGTATGTACATACTCACTAGACATGTCACCCCATTGAAGAGGAGTGGGGTAAATACATACTCACTAGACATGTCACCCCATTGAAGAGGAGTGGGGTAAATACACACTCACTAGACATGTCACCCCATTGAAGAGGAGTGGGGTATATACATACTCACTAGACATGTCACCCCATTGAAGAGGAGTGGGGACAACATTCCACAGGCCACAATCAACAGCCTGATCAACTCTATGTGAAGGAGATGTGTCTCGCTGCACGAGGCAAACGGTGGTCACACCAGATACTGACTGGTTTTCTGATCCACGCCCCCTACCTTATTTTAAAGGTATCTGTGACCAATGGAACTACAGTGGGGAGAACAAGTGTTTGATACACTGACGATTTTGCAGGTTTTCCTACTTACAAAGCATGTAGAGGTCTGTAATTTTTTATCATAGGTACACTTCAACTGTGAGACACGGAATCCAGAAAATCCAGAAAATCACATTGTATGATTTTTACGTAATTAATTTGCATTTTATTGCGTGACATAAGTATTTGATCACCTACCAACCAGTAAGAATTTCGGCTCTCACAGACCTGTTAGTTTTTCTTTAAGAAGCCCTCCTGTTCTCCACTCATTACCTGTATTAACTGCACCTGTTTGAACTCGTTACCTGTATAAAAGACACCTGTCCACACACTCAATCAAACAGACTCCAACCTCTCCACAATGGCCATGACCAGAGAGTTGTGTAAGGACATCAGGGATAAAATTGTAGACCTGCACAAGGCTGGGATGGGCTACAGGACAATAGGCAAGCAGCTTGGTGAGAAGGCAACAACTGTTGGCGCAATTATTAGAAAATGGAAGAAGTTCAAGATGACCCTCGGTCTGGGGCTCCATGCAAGATCTCACCTCGTGTGGCATCAATGGTCACGAGGAAGGTGAGGGATCAGCCCAGAACTACACGGCAGGACCTGGTCAATGACCTGAAGAGAGCTGGGACCACAGTCTCAAAGAAAACCATTAGTAACACACTACGCCTATGGCCCCCGGCCTCCGGCCCCCAGACCCCGGCCCCTGGCCCCTCAGCCCCCGGCCCTCAGACCCCGGGCCCCAGACCCCGGCCCCTGGCCCCTCAGACCCCGGCCCTCAGACCCCGGCCCCCAGACCCTGGCCCCCAGATCCCGGCCCCCAGACCCCGGCCCCCGGCCACTCAGCCCCCGGCCCCCAGTCCCCGGCCCCTGGCCCCTCAGCCCCCGGCCCTCAGACCCCGGCCCCCAGACCCTGGCCCCCAGACCACCGGCCCCCAGACCCCGGCCCCCAGGCCCAGCTCCCAATCAAGCTTCCAGACTGGTGGGATTTAGAGGGGTGAAGGACATATCCACCCTCTCTCTCGCTGTTTGTTCCCGTCCGTTCCTGCCCATCTGAACACTCGCCCCGGCACTTTTTCCACTGACCCCCCCCCCCCATCTCTCTCTGTCCCTGGCTGTCCCTGCCCCCCCCCCCCCCCCCCCCCCCCCCCACCACACTCCGTCCCAGCCAGTGAGAACCCCCCCCTCTGTCTGTTATGATAGCTGCTGATGTCATTCCTCACATGGTTTGTCATTAGGGCTGTAATTGGTTGCTCTCTCACCCCGAGGGAGACTAATCCAGGTATCAGAGATGGACTGTTGGTTTGGGCATTATGGGACCACTGACTGATCTCCTCTGACCCCTTATATATATATATATATCCCCCGTCTACATCCTTCAACCCAACGTCTAGAACCACATCCACACACACGCACGCACGCACACACGCACACACACACACACACACACACACACACACACACAGCCCATCCGTCCCCTATCAGCCCATCCAGTCCCCGGTCTGCTCCCGGTCGGCCCAGCGCTGTTTTTAAATGATGGTGAGTTGAGTCGGAGGTCGAGCCAGCAGCTGCAACATTGTGGCGGTTAAGGAATGATGTGGGGGTGTTGGACTCTGTGGGGGTGTTGGACTCTGTGGTGGTGTTGGACTCTGTGGGGGTGTTGGACTCTGTGGGGGTGTTGGACTCTGTGGGGGTGTTGGACTCTGTGGGGGTGTTGGACTCTGTGGGGGTGTTGGACTCTGTGGGGGTGTTGGACTCTGTGGGGGTGTTGGACTCTGTGGGGGCGGTTAATGAATGATGTGGGGGTGTTGGACTCTGTGGGGGTGTTGGACTCTGTGGGGGCGGTTAATGAATGATGTGGGGGTGTTGGACTCTGTGGGGGTGTTGGACTCTGTGGGGGTGTTGGACTCTGTGGGGGAGGTTAATGAATGATGTGGGGGTGTTGGACTCTGTGGGGGAGGTTAATGAATGATGTGGGGGTGTTGGACTCTGTGGGGGCGATTAATGAATGATGTGGGGGTGTTGGACTCTGTGGGGGTGTTGGACTCTGTGGGGGCGGTTAATGAATGATGTGGGGGTGTTGGACTCTGTGGGGGAGGTTAATGAATGATGTGGGTTTGTTGGACTCTGTGGGGGAGGTTAATGAATGATGTGGGGGTGTTGGACTCTGTGGGGGAGGTTAATGAATGATGTGGGGGTGTTGGACTCTGTGGGGGCGGTTAATGAATGATGTGGGGGTGTTGGACTCTGTGGGGGTGTTGGACTCTGTGGGGGTGTTGGACTCTGTGGTAGTGTTGGACTCTGTGGGGGTGGTTAATGAATGATGTGGGGGTGTTGGACTCTGTGGTGGTGTTGGACTCTGTGGGGGTGTTGGACTCTGTGGGGGTGGTTAATGAATGATGTGGGGGTGTTGGACTCTGTGGGGGAGGTTAATGAATGATGTGGGGGTGTTGGACTCTGTGGGGGAGGTTAATGAATGATTTGGGGGTGTTGGACTCTGTGGGGGAGGTTAATGAATGATGTGGGGGTGTTGGACTCTGTGGGGGTGATTAATGAATGATGTGGGGGTGTTGGACTCTGTGGGGGAGGTTAATGAATGATGTGGGGGTGTTGGACTCTGTGGGGGAGGTTAATGAATGATGTGGGGGTGTTGGACTCTGTGGGGGAGGTTAATGAATGATGTGAGGGTGTTGGACTCTGTGGGGGTGGTTAATGAATGATGTGGGGGTGTTGGACTCTGTGGGGGAGGTTAATGAATGATGTGGGGGTGTTGGACTCTGTGGGGGTGGTTAATGAATGATGTGGGGGTGTTGGACTCTGTGGGGGAGGTTAATGAATTATGTGGGGGTGTTGGACTCTGTGGGGGTGGTTAATGAATGATGTGGGGGTGTTGGACTCTGTGGGGGAGGTTAATGAATTATGTGGGGGTGTTGGACTCTGTGGGGGTGGTTAATGAATGATGTGGGGGTGTTGGACTCTGTGTTAGTAGAGGAGGAAAGCCCTTGGTTGCCTGGAAACGTGTGAGCAACATTTTGTAAATATAGCCGCCCCTGTATTCGAGATCTTCCCATCTGATAGTCTGCTGCCTGTCTGTGTAAATGGCCTTCAGTCACTCTGTGTGGGCTGGACTGATGTGGGCTAGACTGGTGTGGGCTGGATTGGTGTGGGCTAGACTGGTGTGGGCTAGACTGGTGTGGGCTGGACTGGTGTGGGCTGGCCTGGTGTGGGCTAGACTGGTGTGGGCTAGACTGGTGTGGGCTGGCCTGGTGTGGGCTGGACTGATTAGGGCTAGACTGGTGTGGGCTGGACTGGTGTGGGCTAGACTGGTGTGGGCTGGACAGGTGTGGGCTGGACTGGTGTGGGCTAGACTGGTGTGGGCTAGACTGGTGTGGGCTGGCCTGGTGTGGGCTGGACTGGTGTAGGCTGGCCTGGTGTGGAATGGACTGGTGTGGGCTAGACTGGTGTGGGCTGGACTGGTGTGGGCTGGACTGGTGTGGGCTGTACTGTACTGATGTAGGCTAGACTGGTGTGGGCTGGACTGTTGTGGGCTAGACTGGTGTGGGCTGGACTGGTGTGGGCTAGACTGGTGTGGGCTGGACTGGTGTGGGCTAGACTGGTGTGTGCTGGCCTGGTGTGGGCTGGACTGGTGTAGGCTAGACTGGTGTGGGCTGGACAGGTGTGGGCTGGCCTGGTGTGGGCTAGACTGGTGTGGGCTGGACTGGTGTGGGTTGGCCTGGTGTGGGTTGGCCTGGTGTGGGCTAGACTGGTGTGGGCTGGACTGGTGTGGGCTAGACTGGTGTGGGCTAGCCTGGTGTGGGCTGGACTGGTGTGGGCTAGACTGGTGTGGGCTGGATTGGTGTGGGCTAGACTGGTGTGGGCTAGACTGGTGTGGGCTGGACTGGTGTGGGCTGGCCTGGTGTGGGCTAGACTGGTGTGGGCTAGACTGGTGTGGGCTGGCCTGGTGTGGGCTGGACTGATTAGGGCTAGACTGGTGTGGGCTGGACTGGTGTGGGCTAGACTGGTGTGGGCTGGACAGGTGTGGGCTGGACTGGTGTGGGCT
The DNA here is from genome assembly GCF_045791955.1 of Oncorhynchus clarkii lewisi. NCBI lineage: Eukaryota > Metazoa > Chordata > Actinopteri > Salmoniformes > Salmonidae > Oncorhynchus > Oncorhynchus clarkii. The sequence continues at coordinate 3,253,944 of NC_092149.1, read as the reverse complement.
AGACTGGTGTGGGCTAGACTGGTGTGGGCTGGCCTGGTGTGGGCTGGACTGGTGTAGGCTGGCCTGGTGTGGAATGGACTGGTGTGGGCTAGACTGGTGTGGGCTGGACTGGTGTGGGCTGGACTGGTGTGGGCTGTACTGTACTGATGTAGGCTAGACTGGTGTGGGCTGGACTGTTGTGGGCTAGACTGGTGTGGGCTGGACTGGTGTGGGCTAGACTGGTGTGGGCTGGACTGGTGTGGGCTAGACTGGTGTGTGCTGGCCTGGTGTGGGCTGGACTGGTGTAGGCTAGACTGGTGTGGGCTGGACAGGTGTGGGCTGGCCTGGTGTGGGCTAGACTGGTGTGGGCTGGACTGGTGTGGGTTGGCCTGGTGTGGGTTGGCCTGGTGTGGGCTAGACTGGTGTGGGCTGGACTGGTGTGGGCTAGACTGGTGTGGGCTAGCCTGGTGTGGGCTGGACTGGTGTGGGCTAGACTGGTGTGGGCTGGACTGGTGTGGGCTAGACTGGTGTGGGCTAGACTGGTGTGGGCTGGACTGGTGTGGGCTATACTGGTGTTGGCTGGACTGGTGTGGGCTAGACTGGAGTGGGCTGGACTGGTGTGGGCTAGACTGGTGTGGGCTGGACTGGTGTGGGCTAGACTGGTGTGTGCTGGCCTGGTGTGGGCTGGACTGGTGTAGGCTAGACTGGTGTGGGCTGGACAGGTGTGGGCTGGCCTGGTGTGGGCTAGACTGGTGTGGGCTGGACTGGTGTGGGTTGGCCTGGTGTGGGTTGGCCTGGTGTGGGCTAGACTGGTGTGGGCTGGACTGGTGTGGGCTAGACTGGTGTGGGCTAGCCTGGTGTGGGCTGGACTGGTGTGGGCTAGACTGGTGTGGGCTGGACTGGTGTGGGCTAGACTGGTGTGGGCTAGACTGGTGTGGGCTGGACTGGTGTGGGCTATACTGGTGTTGGCTGGACTGGTGTGGGCTGGACTGGTGTGGTGTGGGCTGGACTGGTGTGGTGTGGGCTGGACTGGTGTGGGCTGGACTGGTGTGGTATGGGCTGGTCTGGTGTGGGCTGGACTGGTGTGGACTGGACTGGTGTGGTATGGGATGGTCTGGTGTGGTGTGGGCTGGACTGGTGTGGACTGGACTGGTGTGGTATGGGATGGTCTGGTGTGGGCTGGACTGGTGTGGACTGGACTGGTGTGGTATGGGATGGTCTGGTGTGGGCTCGACTGCAGAACGTACATCATATTGGCCTGGTGGATAGATGCACCCGTTACTGAACCCTGTAGAGATCATTAGAGGGGGAACCTATGGACTCCCCTTCACCACCCCCCTAACCCATCTCTGTCACTCCCGTCTCTCATTCTCATTCATTCATATTTATCTAGTATTTATGACAGCTGACTGTTATTTATCTAGTATTTATAACAGCTGACTGTCTAGATTCTGGCCTGTTATTTATCTAGTATTTATAACAGCTGACTGTCTAGATTCTGGCCTGTTATGTATCTAGTATTTATAACAGCTGACTGTCTAGATTCTGGCCTGTTATTTATCTAGTATTTATAACAGCTGACTGTCTAGATTCTGGCCTGTTATTTATCTAGTATTTATGACAGCTGACTGTCTAGATTCTGGCCTGTTATTTATCTAGTATTGATGACAGCTGACTGTCTAGATTCTGGCCTGTTATTTATCTAGTATTTATGACAGCTGACTGTCTAGATTCTGGCCTGTTATTCATCTAGTATTTATAACAGCTGGCTGTCTAGATTCTGGCCTGTTATTTATCTAGTATTGATGACAGCTGACTGTTATTTATCTAGTATTTATAACAGCTGACTGTTATTTATCTAGTATTTATAACAGCTGACTGTCTAGATTCTGGCCTGTTATTTATCTAGTATTTATAACAGCTGACTGTCTGGATTCTGGCCTGTTATTTATCTGGTATTTATAACAGATGACTGTCTAGATTCTGGCCTGTTATTTATCTAGTATTTATGACAGCTGACTGTCTAGATTCTGGCCTGTTATTTATCTAGTATTTATAACAGCTGACTGTCTAGATTCTGGCCTGTTATTTGTCTAGTATTTATGACAGCTGACTGTCTAGATTCTGGCCTGTTATTTGTCTAGTATTTATGACAGCTGACTGTCTAGATTCTGGCCTGTTATTTATCTAGTATTTATAACAGCTGACTGTCTAGATTCTGGCCTGTTATTTGTCTAGTATTTATAACAGCTGACTGTCTAGATTCTGGCCTGTTATTTGTCTAGTATTTATGACAGCTGACTGTCTGGATTCTGGATTGAACCCTGCTGATAATAAGAAATAGAAGGTGTACTGAATGTCGTCGTCCCCCCCCCCCCCCCACTGAATGTCCCCCCCCCCCACACACACACACACACACACACACCCAAACACACGCACACCCACACCCACACACACACACACACACACACACACACACACACACACACCCTCCCTCTCTCCCTCCCCGTGTCAGTTCTAATTGCGAACCTCCCTGATATTGACTTTGTCATTTATACGATCATTCTCATGAGCCCTGTGCCAGAAGGGCCTTAGTTGAGGCTCTGCAGTTCACATGTTTTCAGACAGACGTTTAGCTAGCTAGTTAGGGACCTTAACGCCAGAGGAGAGCTGTGTGGACGTTGGACCAGTCTGCGTTATTACCGGGGGTTGAATGCGGTCGGGGGAGTGTCATTCAGGGGTGGAAGACTGGGATCCTGGCTCTGTGTGTGTTGACTACCGTCGCCTCCAATTAGACCAAACATTTGGTCTATGTGTTGCAGATCAGGATCAACCCGGCTAATAATAACGCTCTGAAATACCCCGTCTCACAGCAAATCATTACCACTTTAAAGCCAATTCAAGGTGACTTGAAAACAGACATCACCATCCTCACCTCTTCCTCACCTTTTGGCCCGGACTGTTTTCCCAGAGTTCTTGGTGGTATGACTACAGTGTGTGTGTGTGTGTGTGTGTGTGTGTGTGTGTGTGTGTGTGTGTGTGTGTGTGTGTGTGTGTGTGTGTGTGTGCGTGTGCGTGTGTTTGTGTGTATTAGGGTTAGGGTAAAATACTGAATACAACAGGTGTGGTAGACCTTACAGTGAAATGCTGAATACAACAGGTGTAGTAGACCTTACCGTGAAATGCTGAATACAACAGGTGTGGTAGACCTTACAGTGAAATGCTGAATACAACAGGTGTAGTAGACCTTACCGTGAAATGCTGAATACAACAGGTGTAGTAGACATCACAGTGAAATGCTGAATACAACATGTGTGGTAGACCTTACCGTGAAATGCTGAATACAACAGGTGTAGTAGACCTTACAGTGAAATGCTGAATACAACAGGTGTAGTAGACCTTACAGTGAAATGCTGAATACAACAGGTGTAGTAGACCTCACAGTGAAATGCTGAATACAACAGGTGTAGTAGACCTCACAGTGAAATGCTGAATACAACAGGTGTAGTAGACCTTACAGTGAAATGCTGAATACAACAGGTGTAGTAGACCTCACAGTGAAATGCTGAATACAACAGGTGTAGTAGACCTTACAGTGAAATGCTGAATACAACAGGTGTAGTAGACCTTACAATGAAATGCTGAATTACGGTGGTGATGCAACCAGGCGGTGATGCAACCAGGCGGTGATGCAGCCAGGCGGTGTTCCGCTGGAGGGTTCTAGAGTCCTCTCTGTCAGTCTAGACAGGATGATGAGCAGTTGTAATACCAGGCGGTGATGCAGCCAGGCGGTGATGCAGCCAGGCGGTGTTCCGCTGGAGGGTTCTAGAGTCCTCTCTGTCAGTCTAGACAGGATGATGAGCAGTTGTAATACCAGGCGGTGATGCAGCCAGGCGGTGATGCAGCCAGGCGGTGTTCCGCTGGAGGGTTCTAGAGTCCTCTCTGTCAGTCTAGACAGGATGATGAGCAGTTGTAATACCAGGCGGTGATGCAACCAGGCAGTGATGCAGCCAGGCGGTGATGCAGCCAGGCGGTGTTCCGCTGGAGGGTTCTAGAGTCCTCTCTGTCAGTCTAGACAGGATGATGAGCAGTTGTAATACCAGGCGGTGATGCAGCCAGGCGGTGATGCAGCCAGGCGGTGTTCCGCAGGAGGGTTCTAGAGTCCTCTCTGTCAGTCTAGACAGGATGATGGAGTCATTTGTTTTCTCACATTCATTTAATTCTGTCACCACACAGAGCAGGACTGGCCGGGGTCGTAGAGAGAGAGAGAGACGGGGGCCAGGCCTGAACACCTGCTGCTGTTATTACAGCACCCAGACACCCCCAGATAGACAGCCCCCCACACCCCAGACAGAGCCCTCCAGACAGCCCCCCCCCCCCCCCCCCCCGGACAGGCATGTCCCCTAGTCTCTGTCCCACACAGCCATGACTATAATGTCCCCTAGTCTGTCCCACACAGCCAAGACTATAATGTCCCCTAGTCTCTGTCCCACACAGCCTTGATTATAATGTCCCCCTGTGTATGTCCCACACAGCCATGGCTCTAATGTCTGCAAGTCTCTGTCCTACACAGTCATGACTATAATGTCCCCTAGTCTCTGTCCCACACAGCCATGACTATAATGTCCCCTAGTCTCTGTCCCACACAGCCATGACTATAATGTCCCCTAGTCTCTGTCCCACACAGCCATGACTCTAATGTCCCCTAGTCTCTGTCCCACACAGCCATGACTCTAATGTCCCCTAGTCTCTGTCCCACACAGCCATGACTCTAATGTCCCCTAGTCTCTGTCCTACACAGCCATGACTATAATGTCCCCTAGTCTCTGTCCCACACAGCCATGACTCTAATGTCCCCTAGTCTCTGTCCCACACAGCCATGACTATAATGTCCCCTAGTCTCTGTCCCACACAGCCATGACTATAATGTCCCCTAGTCTCTGTCCTACACAGCCATGACTATAATGTCCCCTAGTCTCTGTCCCACACATTCAAGACTATAATGTCCTCTAGTCTCTGTCCCACACAGCCATGACTATAATGTCCCCTAGTCTCTGTCCCACACAGCCATGACTATAATGTCCCCTAGTCTCTGTCGCTCAAACAGAAGGGGGAACTAGCAAAGACTGAAAGACACTCATGGGGTTGTCCACTGAAAGACACTCATGGGGGTTGTCCACTGAAAGACGCTCATGGGGTTGTCCACTGAGAGACACTCATGGGGGTTGTCCACTGAAAGACACTCATGGGGGTGTCCACTGAGAGACACTCATGGTGGTGTCCACTGAAAGACACTCATGGGGTTGTCCACTGAAAGACACTCATGGGGTGGTGTTGTCCACTGAAAGACACTCATGGGGTTGTCCACTGAAAGTTGACTAGCAACAACAACAGGAACCTAAAATCCAGGCTGTATCACAACCGGCCGTGATTGGGAATCCCAAAGGGCAGCGTACAATTGGCCCAGCGTCAGTCCAGGTTTGGCCGGAGTAGGTCGTCATTGTAAATAAGAATTTGTTCTTTACTGACAAATGTTTTTCTACAAATCAAAATAGGGAATGCCAACTAAAGGTGTTGATTAACCCTCCACATCTATCCAGACAACTAAAGGTGTTGACCCTCCACATCTATCAAGACAACTAAAGGTGTTTAACCCTCCACATCTATCCAGACAACTAAAGGTGTTGACCCTCCACATCTATCAAGACAACTAAAGGTGATTAACCCTCCACATCTATCAAGACAACTAAAGGAGTTTAACCCTCCACATCTATCCAGACAACTAAAGGTGTTGACCCTCCACATCTATCCAGACAACTAAAGGTGTTGACCCTCCACATCTATCCAGACAACTAAAGGAGTTTAATCCTCCACATCTATCAAGACAACTAAAGGAGTTTAACCCTCCACATCTATCAAGACAACTAAAGGTGTTGACCCTCCACATCTATCCAGACAACTAAAGGTGTCGTCGACCATCCACATCTATCAAGACAACTAAAGGACCGGACATTCTCTAATGGCAGAGATTCTTTCCTCACATTTCCCTACCCGATTCGATAGCCCAGGTACTCTACATCGGCATAGCCCAACTTGCACTTGTGGGGATTCACGGCCAGCCCTGCATGGGACTCCCAACTGTCACCTACAGAGATGGGACTCCCAACTGTCACCTACAGAGATGGGACTCCCAACTGTCACCTACAGAGATGGGACTCCCAACTGTCACCTACAGAGATGGGACTCCCAAATGTCACTGTGCAAGATTATGTCATCCAAATAAACAGCAGCGTACTCACAGTACAGGCGCAGGACGAGGCCCATGAGTCGCTGGAAGGTCGCTGGGGCCTCGTGGAGACCGAAAGGAAGAACCCGGTAGTGGTATTGCCCCCAGGGGTGAAGAAGTCTGTCTTCCCCTGGGGGGGAGGGTCGCTGCCAGCGGCACCTGCCAGTACCCCTTCGTCAGGTCCAGGGTTCTGTTGTATCTTGCCTTCCCCAAGCGGTCGATCAGTTCGTCCACCCGGGGCATGGGTTAGGTGTCGAATTTACTGACCTCATTTAGGCCCTGGAAGTTGTTGCCCTGGAAGTCGGTTTCGATACCAGCAGTATAGGGCTAGACCACACACTGTGGGACTCCCCCAGGATTTCCATCTTTGGCATTGTTGTCACTTCCCGCTGGAATGCCGCCCTCCAGGCTTCTGGTATCCGGTATTGGCGTTCAGGCACTTTTTCTCCCAAACGTGTGCGGAGATGATGTTCCACAAGATCCGTGTGCCACGGTACCTAGGAGAAAACGGCCGTATTCTTCCCCCATGGAAACTTCCAAACAGGAGCTCAAAGTGGGAGAACCCAGTGGACGCTTGGGGTACCTCGCGCACCAAGAACATCAGGTGGGGCTGCAGCTGGTCCCAGTTCCTCCCATCTCTCTCGATGACCTTCTTCAGCATCTTCTTTAGGGTCTTAATGAAGCATTCAACTAGCCCGTCCGTTTGTGGATGGTACACACTGGTCCTTACCTGTTCGATTCGTAAAAGATTGCATTACACAAGACATGAATGTGGTGCCCTGGTCGTCAGGATTTCCCACGGAATACCCACCCAGCTGAATATTAGGAAGAGCTCCCGTGTGATACCTTTTGCTGCCGCTGTGCGTAACGGGATCGCCCCCGGATACCGGGTGGCGTATTCCACGGTTGCCAGGATGTATTGGTGTCCACTCGGGGTCTTCACCAACGGACCCACCCGAAGCAAAGGGTTTCTATAATGTGCCCTCGAGGCTGTGATCTGGCACTCTGGGCAGGTACGGCAGTAGTCCTCCACAGAGCGCTTGACTCCGGGCCAGTGGAACCGATTCCCGATCCGTTCCCATGGCTCTCATGATACCATACATGATAACCTATAGTCCAGTATAGATATGATACACACATGATAGCTTTTAGTCCAGTATAGATATGATACTATACATGATAGCCTATAGTCAATATGATACTATGTACTCGTGTACTCCCAGCAGAGGGAGCCATCAGAGTCGGGGTGCCCAACCTGTGTAGTCCCAGCAGAGGGAGCCATCAGAGTCGGGGTGCCCAACCTGTGTAGTCCCAGCAGAGGGACCCATCAGAGTCGGGGTGCCCAACCTGTGTAGTCCCAGCAGAGGGAGCCATCAGAGTCGGGGTGCCCAACCTGTGTAGTCCCAGCAGAGGGAGCCATCAGAGTCGGGGTGCCCAACCTGTGTAGTCCCAGCAGAGGGACCCATCAGAGTCGGGGTGCCCAACCTGTGTACTCCCAGCAGAGGGACCCATCAGCGTCGGGGTGCCCAACCCAAATTCTTATTTACAATGACGGCCAAACCCCGACCACACCCTAACCCGGACGACGCTGGGCCTATTGTGCGCCGACCTACGGGACTCCCAATCACGGCCGGTTGTGATACAGCCTGGATTCAAACCAAGGTGTCTATAGTGACGCCTCAAGCACTGAGATGCAGTGCCTTAGAGGCTCCCGAGTGGTGCAGCAGTCTATCACCAACCCCCCCCCCCCCCCGCCCCAAAACCTAGGTCTTTCTAGTGATCAGGCTGCTCTGCCAGCCAGTAGAGTCAGTGAAACACTGAAACCAGACTAGCCTTCTGTTCTTTTTAACTACTGATTGTGTGTGATAATCAGCACTGGTACCTTCTATTTCCTCTGCTAGCTAGTTCAACCCAGACACACATTGATTCTGGCTATAGTTTGACATACATCACACATTTAAACGTCGATTAGATATAGATCAGTCCATCACCCCATTACCTGCAGCTAGAAATATGATAGTCCCGCATCTGACTGGTAATCTGGCAATGCTTAGGTAGCAGGGGTTCACAAGTCGCCTGGGTAGAGGTGCTCCCTGTGTGTGTGTGTGTGCGTGCGTGCGTGCGTGCGTGTGTGTGTGTGTGTGTGTGTGTCGTTCATTGTACATGCATCCCCCAGACAATGAGAGGTGTGAAACTGAAAGCTGTG
>NC_092149.1:3175473-3240473 GCF_045791955.1 Oncorhynchus clarkii lewisi | reverse complement strand
GGCACACACACACGTGCACAGCCTGTCCCGACCAGGCCCTAACCCCGGCTCCAGCGCAACGCTCTGGGACTCAGCCTGGTGGCAAAGCCAATGAGCCAAATCTCCTTTTTCCCATTCCCTCCCTAACCTCTCTCCTTCCCTCCCTCCCTCCCTCTCTCCATCCCCCTCTCCCTCCCTCCCTCCCTCCCTCCCTCCCTCCCTCCCTCCCTCCCTCCCTCCCTCCCTCCCTCCCTCCCTCCCTCCCTCCCTCCCTCCCTCCCTCCCTCCCTCCCTCCCTCCCTCCCTCCCTCCCTCCCTCCCTCCCTCCCTCCCTCCCTCCCTCTCCAACCCCCTCTCCCTACCTCCCTCCCTCCCTCTCTCCTTTCCTCCCTCCCTCCCTCCCTCCCCCTCTCCCTCCCTCCCTCCCTCCCTCCCTCCCTCCCTCCCTCCCTCCCTCCATCCTTCCCTCTCGCTTTCCCTCCCTCCCCCTCTCCCTCCCTCCGTCCCTCCCTCTCCCCCTCTCCTTCCCTCCTTCCCTCCTTACCTCTCTCTCCTTCCCTCCCCCTCTCTCTCCCTCTCTCCATCCTTCCCTCTCTCTTTCCCTCCCTCCCTCCCCCCTCCCTCCCTCCGTCCCCCTCTCCCTCCCTTCCTCCCTCTCTCCCTCCCTCCCTCCCTCCATCATAGGACTGTAGGGTAAAGCTCTGTTTTTCACAGGGAGGTGTGGAATTTAAACAGCCCCTGATGATCCATATAGAATGTAGAATTTTGATGGATGGCTGACCCGGTGCTTCCTGGAACCGGATAATGTCAGACTCACGGCCCTATCACAGCTGAGTGACACCACACCCCCATGTTGCCATGACATCACCATCATCACACCGCCAGGCGTTGGATCCCTGAGAGAGTGCTTGTGTCCCAAACGGTGTCCTTTTCAATATTTAGTGCATTACTTTTGACCAGAGCCCCACTGTATAGGGAATAGGGTGCCATTTGGTTCCACAGTGCCCACCCCCCCCCCCAAAGACACTCCAACAGAGCCACCATAGACACAGCTAACAGACACAGCAAGAAGACACTTCTAACAGACACAGCTAGCAGACACAGCTAGCAGACACAGCTAACATACACAGCTAACGGACACAGCTAGAGGACACAGCTAACGGACACAGCTAACGGACACAGCTAGCAGACACAGCTAGCAGACACAGCTAACAGACACAGCTAACAGACACAGCTAACTGATACAGCTAACAGACACAGCTAACAGACACAGCTAACAGACACAGCTAACTGATACAGCTAACAGACACAGCTAGCAGACACAGCTAACAGACACAGCTAACAGACACAGCTAACAGACACAGCTAAAAGACACAGCTAACGGACACAGCTAACAGACACAGCTAACTGACACAGGTAGACCTCACAGCTCACATACACACTCACACTCTGCATCACTCTGCCACATCCTAGAACGGTCTCCAGCCCCCCACCCCTATCCTCACCCCCTTAATCACTCTGCCACATCCAGAACGGTCTCCAGCCCCCCACCCCTATCCTCACCCCCTTAATCACTCTGCCACATCCCAGAACGGTCTCCAGCCCCCCACCCCTATCCTCACCCCCTTTAATCACTCTGCCACATCCCAGAACGGTCTCCAGCCCCCCACACCTATCCTCACCCCCTTTAATCACTCTGCCACATCCCAGAACGGTCTCCAGCCCCCCACCCCTATCCTCACCCCCTTAATCACTCTGCCACATCCAGAACGGTCTCCAGCCCCCCACCCCTATCCTCACCCCCTTAATCACTCTGCCACATCCCAGAACGGTCTCCAGCCCCCCACCCCTATCCTCACCCCCTTTAATCACTCTGCCACATCCCAGAACGGTCTCCAGCCCCCCACCCCTATCCTCACCCCCTTTAATCACTCTGCCACATCCAGAACGGTTCCAGCCCCCCACCCCTATCCTCACCCCCTTTAATCACTCTGCCACATCCAGAACGGTCTCCAGCCCCCCACCCCTATCCTCACCCCCTTTAATCACTCTGCCACATCCCAGAACGGTCTCCAGCCCCCCACCCCTATCCTCACCCCCTTAATCACTCTGCCACATCCAGAACGGTCTCCAGCCCCCCACCCCTATCCTCACCCCCTTAATCACTCTGCCACATCCCAGAACGGTCTCCAGCCCCCCACCCCTATCCTCACCCCCTTTAATCACTCTGCCACATCCCAGAACGGTCTCCAGCCCCCCACCCCTATCCTCACCCCCTTTAATCACTCTGCCACATCCAGAACGATCTCCATCCCCCCACCCCTATCCTCACCCCCTTTAATCACTCTGCCACATCCAGAACGGTCTCCAGCCCCCCACCCCTATCCTCACCCCCTTTAATCACTCTGCCACATCCTAGAATGGTCTCCAGCCCCCCACCCCTATCCTCACCCCCTTTAATCACTCTGCCACATCCAGAACGGTCTCCAGCCCCCCACCCCTATCCTCACCCCCTTTAATCCCTCTGCCACATCCTAGAACGGTCTCCAGCCCCCCACCCCTATCCTCACCCCCTTTAATCACTCTGCCACATCCTAGAACGGTCTCCAGCCCCCCACCCCTATCCTCACCCCCTTTAATCACTCTGCCACATCTCCTGTGTTTATGGACTTGATTGTCGCTGTGTTCATCCCGTTATCAGCCGCGTCATTCACTCTCAGAATAACAAGATCCCCCCCTCCCTCCCTCCCTCCAAAACAACCACAACCCCCTCCCTCCCTCCAAAACAACCACAACCCCCTCTTTTCCTCCCTCCCTCCCTCCCTCCCTCCCACCCGCCCTCCAAAACAACCACAACCCCCTCCCTCCCTCCCTCCCGTCCTCCAAAACAACCACAACCCCCTCCCTCCCTCCCTCCCGTCCTCCAAAACAACCACAACCCCCTCCCTCCCTCCCTCCCTCCAAAACAACCACAACCCCCTCCCTCCCTCCCTCCCTCCCTCCAAAACAACCACAACCCCCTCCCTCCCTCCAAAACAACCACAACCCCATCCCTCCCTCCCTCCCTCCAAAACAACCACAACCTCCTCTTTCCCTCCCTCCCTCCCTCCCTCTGAAACAACCACAACCCCTCCACCTTCACTCCCTCCCTCCCATTTTCACGCCTTCATTGAGTTTCCGTTTGAAGTGGGATCCAAGCCGCCTAATGTCTTTTTAAACGTTTCTCCTCAAACACAGCCGCTCTCGCTCTCTCCCTCGTTGTCACCCAGCCGTACGGAGCGTGTTGCACGTAGCCAGAGGTGTGTTGCAAATGGCACCCTATTCCTTATATAGTGCACTACTTTAGACCAGGGCCCATATAGCTCTATTGCGCTACATAGGGAACAGGGTGCCGTTTTGGATGAAGCCAGAGACTAAATAGTTTCCCTGAGAGGACGTTTTAATTAGACTGCGGCTGCTGAGAGGCTGAGCCGGTGGTGGTGAATTAGCTGGATGTTTGTTAATGTAGGTTGAGGCTTTATCCTCTGGTTTAGTTAGCCAGGCTGAAAATAGGGAGGGAGGGAGGGAGGGAGGGAGGGAGGGAGGGAGGGAGGGAGGGAGGGAGGGAGGGAGGGAGGGAGGGAGGGAGGGAGAATTAGCTGGATGTTTGTTAATGTAGGTTGAGGCTTTATCCTCTGGTTTAGTTAGCCAGGCTGAAAATAGGTAGGGAGGGAGGGAGGGAGGGAGGGTGAATTAGCTGGATGTTTGTTAATGTAGGTTGAGGCTTTATCCTCTGGTTTAGTTAGCCAGGCTGAAAATAGGGAGGGAGGGAGGGAGGGAGGGAGGGAGGGAGAATTAGCTGGATGTTTGTTAATGTAGGTTGAGGCTTTATCCTCTGGTTTAGTTAGCCAGGCTGAAAATAGGGAGGGAGGGAGGGAGGGAGGGAGGGAGGGAGAATTAGCTGGATGTTTGTTAATGTAGGTTGAGGCTTTATCCTCTGGTTTAGTTAGCCAGGCTGAAAATAGGGAGGGAGGGAGGGAGGGAGGGAGGGAGGGAGTATTAGCTGGGCCCGCCACATTAAGAGAGAGTGGGGGAAAGGGGGGGTAGGAGGGAGAGGAAGAGAAATAGGGGGAGAGAGAGAGGGGAGAAGGAGAGAGAGGGAGAGAGAAAGGGGTGAGAGAGAGGGAGAAATGGGAAGGAGAGGGGAGGTGAGAGAGGAAGAGAGAGGAAGAGGAGAAACTACTATATCATTGACCTCAACGAAGAGTCTCTCTGAGCCTTCACAGTCAGCCCACTGACACCCCTATCAGACCACAGTCAGCCCACTGACACCCCACCCCACTGACACCCCTATCAGATCACAGTCACCCCACTGACACCCCTATCAGATCACAGTCAGCCCACTGACACCCCTATCAGACCACAGTCAGCCCACTGACACCCCTATCAGATCACAGTCAGCCCACTGACACCCCTATCAGACCACAGTCAGCCCACTGACACCCCACCCCACTGACACCCCTATAAGATCACAGTCAGCCCACTGACTCCCCTATCAGACCACAGTCAGCCCACTGACACCCCACCCCACTGACACCCCTATAAGATCACAGTCAGCCCACTGACACCCCTATCAGACCACAGTCAGCCCACTGACACCCCACCCCACTGACACCCCTATAAGATCAGTCAGCCCACTGACACCCCTATCAGATCACAGTCAGCCCACTGACACCCCTATCAGATCAGTCAGCCCACTGACACCCCTATCAGATCAGTCAGCCCACTGACACCCCTATCAGATCACAGTCAGCCCACTGACACCCCACCCCACTGACACCCCACCCCACTGACACCCCTATCAGACCCTACAAATGCTATTTGACCCTAAACAGAGAGTACACAGTGGCATAATACCTGACCACTGTGACTGACCCAAAATTAAGGAAAGCTTTGACTATGTACAGACTCAGTGAGCATAGCCTTGCTATTGAGAAAGGCCGCCATAGGCAGACCTGGCTCTCAAGAGAAGACAGGCTATGTGCTCACTGCCCACAAAATGAGGTGGAAACTGAGCTGCACTTCCTGACCTCCTGCCTAATGTATGACCATATTAGAGACACATATTTCCTTCAGATTACACAGATCCACAAATAATTTCAAGACAAACCCAATTTTGATAAACTCCCATATCTACTGGGTGAAATTCCACAGTGTTCCATCACAGCAGCAAGATTTGTGACCTGTTGCCACGAGAAAAGGGCAACCAGTGAAGAACACACACCAGTGTAAATACAACCCATATTTATATTGATTTATATATATATATTTCCCTTTTGTACATTAACTATTTGTTCCCCCGGGCCTTATTGTTATTATATGACATACAACGGCTGTCAGCCAATCATTATTCAAGGTTCGACCCACCCAGTTTATAAAAGGATTATAAACCAGCTAGTTTGGGTCCTGGATGCTGATTGGCTGAAAGCCATGGTATGTCAGACATTATAAACTGGGTGGTTCAAGCACTGAATGCTGATTGGCTGACAGCCATTGTATATCAGACCGTTTACCACCAGTATGACAAAACATGTATTTTTACTTCTTTTAGTTACCTTGGTAACCAGTTTATAACAGCAATAAGGCACCTCAGGGGTTTGTGATATATGACCAATATGGCTAAGGGCTGTATCCAGGCACTCCGCACTGTGTCGTGCTTAAGAACAGCCCTTAGCCGTGGTATATTGGCAATATACCACTCCCCCTCGGGCCTTATTGCTTAATAATATCACACCCCCTTCAGGTACAACATGTGTGTCAGTCTTCATCATTTAGTCCTGTACAACACGTGTGTCATCTTGTTTTAACCATCAAGATGTAGACATACCGCAATGCACAGATTCACCACTAGGTGGGGGAGTTGAACCAACTTTACTCTGTCGTCTCCACTCATTCTATCCTCCTGGTAAAACCTAGAGAACGATCCCTTTTCTAAACGGGACTGTGATTAGGATAACTGCAGTGCTCTGTCATGGCGGCCCGGTCAGTTACTCTCTACAGACCGAGTTAGAGGGCGTTGAGGCAGGAGGAAAGTCATTAAAACATCTACAGCTGACAGAGGACAAGGAAGGAGAGCGGAACTGTGTTGCTGAGAATTTTATTTCACCTTTATTTTATTTAACCAGGTAGGGCCAGTTGAGAACAAGTTCTCATTTACAACTGCAACCTGGCCAAGATAAAGCAAAGCAGTGTGACACAAACAACAACACAGAGTTACACATGGAGTAAACAAACATACAGTCAATTATACAGTAGAAAAATCCATCCGGGCTGACTTACTGCCCCATCCGGCTGACTTACTGCCCCATCCGGCTGACTTACTGCCCCATCCGGCTGACTTACTGCCCCATCCGGGCTGACTTACTGCCCCATCCGGCTGACTTACTGCCCCATCCGGCTGACTTACTGCCCCATCCGGCTGACTTACTGCCCCATCCGGGCTGACTTACTGCCCCATCCAGCTGACTTACTGCCCCATCCGGGCTGACTTACTGCCCCATCCGGCTGACTCACTGCCCCATCCGGCTGACTTACTGCCCCATCCGGCTGACTTACTGCCCCATCCGGCTGACTTACTGCCCCATCCGGGCTGACTTACTGCCCCATCCGGCTGACTTACTGCCCCATCCGGCTGACTTACTGCCCCATCCGGGCTGACTTACTGCCCCATCCGGCTGACTTACTGCCCCATCCGGGCTGACTTACTGCCCATACCGGCTGACTTACTGCCCCATCCGGCTGACTTACTGCCCCATCCAGCTGACTTACTGCCCCATCCGACTGACTTACTGCCCCATCCGACTGACTTACTGCCCCATCCGACTGACTTACTGCCCCATCCGGCTGACTTACTGCCCCATCCGGGCTGACTTACTGCCCCATCCGGCTGACTTACTGCCCCATCCGACTGACTTACTGCCCCATCCGGCTGACTTACTGCCCCATCCAGCTGACTTACTGCCCCATCCGACTGACTTACTGCCCCATCCGACTGACTTACTGCCCCATCCGGGCTGACTTACTGCCCCATCCGGGCTGACTTACTGCCCCATCCGGCTGACTTACTGCCCCATCCGGCTGACTTACTGCCCCATCCGGGCTGACTTACTGCCCCATCCGGCTGACTTACTGCCCCATCCAGCTGACTTACTGCCCCATCCGGGCTGACTTACTGCCCCATCCGGGCTGACTTACTGCCCCATCCGGCTGACTTACTGCCCCATCCGGCTGACTTACTGCCCCATCCGGGCTGACTTACTGCCCCATCCGACTGACTTACTGCCCCATCCGGCTGACTTACTGCCCCATCCGACTGACTTACTGCCCCATCCGGGCTGACTTACTGCCCCATCCAGCTGACTTACTGCCCCATCCGGGCTGACTTACTGCCCCATCCGGGCTGACTTACTGCCCCATCCAGCTGACTTACTGCCCCATCCGGGCTGACTTACTGCCCCATCCGGGCTGACTTACTGCCCCATCCGGCTGACTTACTGCCCCATCCGGGCTGACTTACTGCCCCATCCGACTGACTTACTGCCCCATCCGGCTGACTTACTGCCCCATCCGGCTGACTTACTGCCCCATCCGGCTGACTTACTGCCCCATCCGGCTGACTTACTGCCCCATCCGACTGACTTACTGCCCCATCCGGCTGACTTACTGCCCCATCCGGCTGACTTACTGCCCCATCCGACTGACTTACTGCCCCACCCGGGCTGACTTACTGCCCCATCCGGCTGACTTACTGCCCCATCCGGCTGACTTACTGCCCCATCCGGGCTGACTTACTGCCCCATCCGGCTGACTTACTGCCCCATCCGGGCTGACTTACTGCCCCATCCGGCTGACTTACTGCCCCATCCGGCTGACTTACTGCCCCATCCGGGCTGACTTACTGCCCCATCCGGCTGACTTACTGCCCCATCCGGCTGACTTACTGCCCCATCCGACTGACTTACTGCCCCATCCGGCTGACTTACTGCCCCATCCGGCTGACTTACTGCCCCATCCGACTGACTTACTGCCCCATCCGGCTGACTTACTGCCCCATCCGGCTGACTTACTGCCCCATCCGGCTGACTTACTGCCCCATCCGGCTGACTTACTGCCCCATCCAGCTGACTTACTGCCCCATCCGGCTGACTTACTGCCCCATCCGGCTGACTTACTGCCCCATTCGGCTGACTTACTGCCCCATCCGGGCTGACTTACTGCCCCATCCGGCTGACTTACTGCCCCATCCGGCTGACTTACTGCCCCATCCGGCTGACTTACTGCCCCATTCGGCTGACTTACTGCCCCATCCGGGCTGACTTACTGCCCCATCCGGCTGACTTACTGCCCCATCCGGCTGACTTACTGCCCCATCCGGCTGACTTACTGCCCCATCCGGCTGACTTACTGCCCCATCCGGGCTGACTTACTGCCCCATCCGGCTGACTTACTGCCCCATCCGACTGACTTACTGCCCCATCCGGGCTGACTTACTGCCCCATCCGGCTGACTTACTGCCCCATCCGACTGACTTACTGCCCCATCGAGGCTGACTTAATGCCCCATCCGGCTAACTTACTGCCCCATCCGGCTGACTTACTGCCCCATCCGGCTGACTTACTGCCCCATTCGGCTGACTTACTGCCCCATCCGACTGACTTACTGCCCCATCGAGGCTGACTTAATGCCCCATCCGGCTAACTTACTGCCCCATCCGGCTGACTTACTGCCCCATCCGGCTGACTTACTGCCCCATCCGGCTGACTTACTGCCCCATCCGACTGACTTACTGCCCCATCGAGGCTGACTTAATGCCCCATCCGGCTAACTTACTGCCCCATCCGGCTGACTTACTGCCCCATTCGGCTGACTTACTGCCCCATCCGGCTGACTTACTGCCCCATCCGGCTGACTTACTGCCCCATTCGGCTAACTTACTGCCCCATCCAGCTGACTTACTGCCCCATCCGGCTGACTTACTGCCCCATCCTGCTGACTTACTGCCTCTGGATCCCCAGCCGAACACCTTCCTCCTTCCTGTTCCCTCCCATTCAGCTCTTACTGCCTCTGGCTCCCCTACAGTCAAGCTACCTCTGTTATACAGTTATCAGAATTGCTTATACTCAGGTCACAATTCCCCCTGGGCTTGGCAGAGCTCCAAACTTGGAGAGAGAAAGGCCTAACCATGAACCATCCAGCGCTGAGCTCTATCTTAATGCACCCAGCAGCTCCCAAGACCCACTCTACACTCTTAGAAAAAAGGGTTCTTCAGCTGTCCACATAGGACACCCCTGTTTGGTTAAAGTTAGAACCCTTTTCGGTTCCAGTTAGAACCCTTTTTTGTAAAAGTTAGAACCCTTATAGTGTAGTGTTATATTTCACCCCTCTGAGTGTTATATTTCGCCCCTCTGAGTGTTGTATTTCACCCCTCTGAGTGTAGTGTTGTATTTCACCCCTCTGAGTGTAGTGTAGTATTTCACCCCTCTGAGTGTAGTGTTGTATTTCACCCCTCTGAGAGTTATATTTCACCCCTCTGAGTGTTGTGTTGTATTTCACCCCTCTGAGTGTAGTGTTGTATTTCACCCCTCTGAGTGTAGTGTTATATTTCACCCCTCTGAGTGTAGTGTTGTATTTCACCCCTCTGAGTGTTATATTTCACCCCTCTGAGTGTTGTATTTCACCCCTCTGAGTGTAGTGTTGTATTTCACCCCTCTGAGTGTAGTGTTGTATTTCACCCCTCTGAGTGTTATATTTCACCCCTCTGAGTGTTGTATTTCACCCCTCTGAGTGTTGTATTTCATCCCTCTGAGTGTAGTGTTGTATTCACCCCTCTGAGTGTAGTGTTGTATTTCACCCCTCTGAGTGTTGTATTTCACCCCTCTGAGTGTAGTGTTGTATTTCACCCCTCTGAGTGTAGTGTTGTATTTCACCCCTCTGAGTGTAGTGTTATATTTCACCCCTCTGAGTGTAGTGTTGTATTTCACCCCTCTGAGTGTTGTATTTCATCCCTCTGAGTGTAGTGTTGTATTTCACCCCTCTGAGTGTTGTATTTCACCCCTCTGAGTGTAGTGTTATATTTCACCCCTCTGAGTGTAGTGTTGTATTTCACCCCTCTGAGTGTAGTGTTGTATTTCACCCCTCTGAGTGTAGTGTTGTATTTCACCCCTCTGAGTGTTATATTTCACCCCTCTGAGTGTTGTATTTCACCCCTCTGAGTGTAGTGTTGTATTTCACCCCTCTGAGTGTAGTGTTGTATTTCACCCCTCTGAGTGTAGTGTTGTATTTCACCCCTCTGAGTGTTATATTTCATCCCTCTGAGTGTAGTGTTGTATTTCACCCCTCTGAGTGTAGTGTTGTATTTCACCCCTCTGAGTGTTGTATTTCACCCCTCTGAGTGTAGTGTTGTATTTCACCCCTCTGAGTGTAGTGTTATATTTCACCCCTCTGAGTGTAGTGTTGTATTTCACCCCTCTGAGTGTTGTATTTCATCCCTCTGAGTGTAGTGTTGTATTTCACCCCTCTGAGTGTTGTATTTCACCCCTCTGAGTGTAGTGTTATATTTCACCCCTCTGAGTGTTGTATTTCACCCCTCTGAGTGTAGTGTTTATATTTCACCCCTCTGAGTGTAGTGTTGTATTTCACCCCTCTGAGTGTAGTGTTGTATTTCACCCCTCTGAGTGTTGTATTTCATCCCTCTGAGTGTAGTGTTGTATTTCACCCCTCTGAGTGTTGTATTTCACCCCTCTGAGTGTAGTGTTATATTTCACCCCTCTGAGTGTTGTATTTCACCCCTCTGAGTGTAGTGTTATATTTCACCCCTCTGAGTGTAGTGTTGTATTTCACCCCTCTGAGTGTAGTGTTGTATTTCACCCCTCTGAGTGTTGTATTTCACCCCTCTGAGTGTAGTGTTATATTTCACCCCTCTGAGTGTAGTGTTGTATTTCACCCCTCTGAGTGTTGTATTTCATCCCTCTGAGTGTAGTGTTGTATTTCACCCCTCTGAGTGTTGTATTTCACCCCTCTGAGTGTAGTGTTATATTTCACCCCTCTGAGTGTTGTATTTCACCCCTCTGAAAGTAGTGTTATATTTCACCCCTCTGAGTGTAGTGTTGTATTTCACCCCTCTGAGTGTAGTGTTGTATTTCACCCCTCTGAGTGTAGTGTTGTATTTCACCCCTCTGAGTGTTATATTTCACCCCTCTGAGTGTTGTATTTCACCCCTCTGAGTGTAGTGTTGTATTTCACCCCTCTGAGTGTAGTGTTGTATTTCACCCCTCTGAGTGTAGTGTTGTATTTCACCCCTCTGAGTGTTATATTTCATCCCTCTGAGTGTAGTGTTGTATTTCACCCCTCTGAGTGTAGTGTTGTATTTCACCCCTCTGAGTGTTGTATTTCACCCCTCTGAGTGTAGTGTTGTATTTCACCCCTCTGAGTGTAGTGTTATATTTCACCCCTCTGAGTGTAGTGTTGTATTTCACCCCTCTGAGTGTTATATTTCATCCCTCTGAGTGTAGTGTTGTATTTCACCCCTCTGAGTGTTGTATTTCACCCCTCTGAGTGTAGTGTTGTATTTCACCCCTCTGAGTGTAGTGTTGTATTTCACCCCTCTGAGTGTAGTGTTGTATTTCACCCCTCTGAGTGTAGTGTTGTATTTCACCCCTCTGAGTGTTATATTTCATCCCTCTGAGTGTAGTGTTGTATTTCACCCCTCTGAGTGTTATATTTCACCCCTCTGAGTGTTGTATTTCACCCCTCTGAGTGTAGTGTTGTATTTCACCCCTCTGAGTGTAGTGTTGTATTTCACCCCTCTGAGTGTAGTGTTGTATTTCACCCCTCTGAGTGTTATATTTCATCCCTCTGAGTGTAGTGTTGTATTTCACCCCTCTGAGTGTTATATTTCATCCCTCTGAGTGTAGTGTTGTATTTCACCCCTCTGAGTGTTGTATTTCACCCCTCTGAGTGTTGTATTTCACCCCTCTGAGTGTAGTGTTGTATTCACCCCTCTGAGTGCAGTGTTGTATTTCACCCCTCTGAGTGTTGTATTTCACCCCTCTGAGTGTTGTATTTCACCCCTCTGAGTGTAGTGTTGTATTTCACCCCTCTGAGTGTAGTGTTGTATTTCACCCCTCTGAGTGTAGTGTTGTATTTCACCCCTCTGAGTGTAGTGTTGTATTTCACCCCTCTGAGTGTAGTGTTGTATTTCACCCCTCTGAGTGTTATATTTCATCCCTCTGAGTGTAGTGTTGTATTTCACCCCTCTGAGTGTAGTGTTGTATTTCACCCCTCTGAGTGTAGTGTTGTATTTCACCCCTCTGAGTGTAGTGTTGTATTTCACCCCTCTGAGTGTTATATTTCATCCCTCTGAGTGTAGTGTTGTATTTCACCCCTCTGAGTGTTATATTTCATCCCTCTGAGTGTAGTGTTGTATTTCACCCCTCTGAGTGTTGTATTTCACCCCTCTGAGTGTAGTGTTGTATTTCACCCCTCTGAGTGTAGTGTTATATTTCACCCCTCTGAGTGTTATATTTCACCCCTCTGAGTGTTGTATTTCACCCCTCTAAGTGTAGTGTTATATTTCACCCCTCTGAGTGTAGTGTTATATTTCACCCCTCTGAGTGTTGTATTTCACCCCTCTGAGTGTAGTATTATATTTCACCCCTCTGAGTGTAGTGTTGTATTTCACCCCTCTGAGTGTAGTGTAGTATTTCACCCCTCTGAGTGTAGTGTTGTATTTCACCCCTCTGAGTGTAATGTTATATTTCACCCCTCTGAGTGTAGTGTTGTATTTCACCCCTCTGAGTGTAGTGTTGTATTTCACCCCTCTGAGTGTAGTGTTGTATTTCACCCCTCTGAGTGTTATATTTCACCCCTCTGAGTGTAGTGTTGTATTTCACCCCTCTGAGTGTTGTATTTCACCCCTCTGAGTGTAGTGTTGTATTTCACCCCTCTGAGTGTAGTGTTGTATTTCACCCCTCTGAGTGTAGTGTTGTATTTCACCCCTCTGAGTGTAGTGTTGTATTTCACCCCTCTGAGTGTTATATTTCATCCCTCTGAGTGTAGTGTTGTATTTCACCCCTCTGAGTGTTATATTTCACCCCTCTGAGTGTTGTATTTCACCCCTCTGAGTGTAGTGTTGTATTTCACCCCTCTGAGTGTAGTGTTGTATTTCACCCCTCTGAGTGTAGTGTTGTATTTCACCCCTCTGAGTGTTATATTTCATCCCTCTGAGTGTAGTGTTGTATTTCACCCCTCTGAGTGTTATATTTCATCCCTCTGAGTGTAGTGTTGTATTTCACCCCTCTGAGTGTTGTATTTCACCCCTCTGAGTGTTGTATTTCACCCCTCTGAGTGTAGTGTTGTATTCACCCCTCTGAGTGCAGTGTTGTATTTCACCCCTCTGAGTGTTGTATTTCACCCCTCTGAGTGTTGTATTTCACCCCTCTGAGTGTAGTGTTGTATTTCACCCCTCTGAGTGTAGTGTTGTATTTCACCCCTCTGAGTGTAGTGTTGTATTTCACCCCTCTGAGTGTAGTGTTGTATTTCACCCCTCTGAGTGTAGTGTTGTATTTCACCCCTCTGAGTGTTATATTTCATCCCTCTGAGTGTAGTGTTGTATTTCACCCCTCTGAGTGTAGTGTTGTATTTCACCCCTCTGAGTGTAGTGTTGTATTTCACCCCTCTGAGTGTAGTGTTGTATTTCACCCCTCTGAGTGTTATATTTCATCCCTCTGAGTGTAGTGTTGTATTTCACCCCTCTGAGTGTTATATTTCATCCCTCTGAGTGTAGTGTTGTATTTCACCCCTCTGAGTGTTGTATTTCACCCCTCTGAGTGTAGTGTTGTATTTCACCCCTCTGAGTGTAGTGTTATATTTCACCCCTCTGAGTGTTATATTTCACCCCTCTGAGTGTTGTATTTCACCCCTCTAAGTGTAGTGTTATATTTCACCCCTCTGAGTGTAGTGTTATATTTCACCCCTCTGAGTGTTGTATTTCACCCCTCTGAGTGTAGTATTATATTTCACCCCTCTGAGTGTAGTGTTGTATTTCACCCCTCTGAGTGTAGTGTAGTATTTCACCCCTCTGAGTGTAGTGTTGTATTTCACCCCTCTGAGTGTAATGTTATATTTCACCCCTCTGAGTGTAGTGTTGTATTTCACCCCTCTGAGTGTAGTGTTGTATTTCACCCCTCTGAGTGTAGTGTTGTATTTCACCCCTCTGAGTGTTATATTTCACCCCTCTGAGTGTAATGTTATATTTCACCCCTCTGAGTGTAGTGTTGTATTTCACCCCTCTGAGTGTTATATTTCACCCCTCTGAGTGTAGTGTTGTATTTCACCCCTCTGAGTGTAGTGTTGTATTTCACCCCTCTGAGTGTTGTATTTCACCCCTCTGAGTGTAGTGTTGTATTCACCCCTCTGAGTGTAGTGTTGTATTTCACCCCTCTGAGTGTTGTATTTCACCCCTCTGAGTGTTGTATTTCACCCCTCTGAGTGTAGTGTTGTATTTCACCCCTCTGAGTGTAGTGTTATATTTCACCCCTCTGAGTGTTGTATTTCACCCCTCTGAGTGTTATATTTCACCCCTCTGAGTGTTGTATTTCACCCCTCTGAGTGTAGTGTTGTATTTCACCCCTCTGAGTGTAGTGTTGTATTTCACCCCTCTGAGTGTAGTGTTGTATTTCACCCCTCTGAGTGTTGTATTTCACCCCTCTGAGTGTAGTGTTGTATTTCACCCCTCTGAGTGTAGTGTTGTATTTCACCCCTCTGAGTGTTGTATTTCACCCCTCTGAGTGTAGTGTTGTATTTCACCCCTCTGAGTGTAGTGTTGTATTTCACCCCTCTGAGTGTAGTGTTGTATTTCACCCCTCTGAGAGTTATATTTCACCCCTCTGAGTGTAGTGTTGTATTTCACCCCTCTGAGAGTTATATTTCACCCCTCTGAGTGTAGTGTTATATTTCACCCCTCTGAGTGTAGTGTTGTATTTCACCCCTCTGAGTGTAGTGTTGTATTTCACCCCTCTGAGTGTAGTGTTGTATTTCACCCCTCTGAGTGTAGTGTTGTATTTCACCCCTCTGAGTGTAGTGTTGTATTTCACCCCTCTGAGTGTAGTGTTATATTTCACCCCTCTGAGTGTAGTGTTGTATTTCACCCCTCTGAGAGTTATATTTCACCCCTCTGAGTGTAGTGTTATATTTCACCCCTCTGAGTGTAGTGTTGTATTTCACCCCTCTGAGTGTAGTGTTGTATTTCACCCCTCTGAGTGTAGTGTTGTATTTCACCCCTCTGAGTGTAGTGTTGTATTTCACCCCTCTGAGAGTTATATTTCACCCCTCTGAGTGTAGTGTTATATTTCACCCCTCTGAGTGTAGTGTTGTATTTCACCCCTCTGAGTGTAGTGTTGTATTTCACCCCTCTGAGTGTAGTGTTGTATTTCACCCCTCTGAGTGTTATATTTCACCCCTCTGAGTGTAGTGTTGTATTCACCCCTCTGAGTGTAGTGTTGTATTTCACCCCTCTGAGTGTAGTGTTGTATTTCACCCCTCTGAGTGTAGTGTTGTATTTCACCCCTCTGAGTGTAGTGTTGTATTTCACCCCTCTGAGTGTTATATTTCACCCCTCTGAGTGTAGTGTTGTATTTCACCCCTCTGAGTGTTATATTTCACCCCTCTGAGTGTAGTGTTGTATTTCACCCCTCTGAGTGTAGTGTTGTATTCACCCCTCACCAGACAGCAGTAATAATGATGATTCAGTCTGAACCGCAGTAAGCAGTATGCTGTGGCAGTATTGTAATAGTTAGTATTTCATTAGAGAGAAAGGACAAAGGCAGGATCATTCCTTCATGTACAGTCCTGCTATTTCTCACAATGGAGTTTGAATGATGTCAATAAAATATACCAGATGTGTTGAGCGAACAGGGAAGAGGTTTACAAGATGCACACAGCTCTGATATAAACCCAAGGTCTCTGAAACAGAGGGGAATGAACTTCCTGTTTTCTCACGGGAGGCTGAGTAGAGCGAGAGAGACAGGAGGGCAATGATTACTGATTCGTTGTGAAGTGTGGGGTTTGTGACGCAAGATGATGGAGAAATACAACACTCCTCTCTCTCCCCCATCCCCATCAAATCAAATCAAATCAAATGTATTTATATAGCCCTTCGTACATCAGCTGATATCTCAAAGTGCTGTACAGAAACCCAGCCTAAAACCCCAAACAGCAAGCAATGCAGGTGTAGAAGCACGGTGGCTAGGAAAAACTCCCTAGAAAGGCCAAAACCTAGGAAGAAACCTAGAGAGGAACCAGGCTATGAGGGGTGGCCAGTCCTCTTCTGGCTGTGCCGGGTGGAGATTATAACAGAACATGGCCAAGATGTTCAAATGTTCATAAATGACCAGCATGGTCGAATAATAATAAGGCAGAACAGTTGACAACTCTCTCTCCCATCCCCATCCTTCTCTCTCTCCCATCCCCATCCTTCTCTCTCTCCCATCCCCATCCCTCCCTCCCTCCCTCCCTCCCTCCCTCCCTCCCTCCCTCCCTCCCTCCCTCCCTCCCTCCCTCCCTCCCTCCCCCATGCCCATCCTTCTCTCTCTCTCTCCCTCCCTCCCTCCTTCCTTCCCTCCCTCCCTCCCTCTTTCTCTCTCCCTCCTTCCTTCCTTCCTTCCCTCCCTCCCTCCCTCCCTCCCTCCCTCCCTCCCTCCTTCCTTCCTTCCTTCCTTCCTTCCCTCCCTCCCTAGGTAATAACTGGCTTGTTGAAAAATGTGACCTGTCCATTTAATGTACATTAGGGAGAAGGAGGGAAGGCTTCCTATTGGTGGATTAACCCAGAAGAGAGAATATAAGGCTTCCTATTGGTGGTTTAACCCAGAAGAGAGAATATAAGGCTTCCTATTGGTGGTTTAACCCAGCAGAGAGAATAGAAGGCTTCCTATTGGTGGTTTAACCCAGCAGAGAGAATATAAGGCTTCCTATTGGTGGTTTAACCCAGCAGAGAGAATATAAGGCTTCCTATTGGTGGATTAACCCAGAAGAGAGAATATAAGGCTTCCTATTGGTGGTTTAACCCAGCAGAGAGAATAGAAGGCTTCCTATTGGTGGTTTAACCCAGCAGAGAGAATAGAAGGCTTCCTATTGGTGGTTTAACCCAGCAGAGAGAATAGAAGGCTTCCTATTGGTGGTTTAACCCAGCAGAGAGAATATAAGGCTTCCTATTGGTGGTTTAACCCAGCAGAGAGAATAGAAGGCTTCCTATTGGTGGTTTAACCCAGCAGAGAGAATAGAAGGCTTCCTATTGGTGGTTTAACCCAGCAGAGAGAATAGAAGGCTTCCTATTGGTGGTTTAACCCAGCAGAGAGAACAGAAGGCTTCCTATTGGTGGTTTAGCCCAGCAGAGAGAAAGAACAGAAGGTTCCCTATTCCCTATTTAGTGCACTACTTTAGACCAGGACCAAATGGCACCCTATTCCCTATATATCGTTTTGGTCAAAAGTAGTGCAATCTATAGCACCATATCTGATGCATACAACAGGCTCTGTTTTACCAAACGCAGCGCGATCCTCTAAGTCTCAGCGCTGGCGGTACCACTATCGGTTCAAGGTGACCAAACGCAGCGCGATCCTCTAAGTCTCAGCGCTGGCGGTACCGCTATCGGTTCAAGGTGACCAAACGCAGCGCGGTCCTCTAAGTCTCAGCGCTGGCGGTACCGCTATCGGTTCAAGGTGACCAAACGCAGCGCGATCCTCTAAGTCTCAGCGCTGGCGGTACCACTATCGGTTCAAGGTGACCAAACGCAGCGCGGTCCTCTAAGTCTCAGCGCTGGCGGAACCACTATCGGTTCAAGGTGACCAAACGCAGCGCGATCCTCTAAGTCTCAGCGCTGGCGGTACCACTATCGGTTCAAGGTGACCAAACGCAGCGCGGTCCTCTAAGTCTCAGCGCTGGCGGTAACACTATCGGTTCAAGGTGACCAAACGCAGCGCGATCCTTTGAGTCTCAGCGCTGGCGGTACCGCTATCGGTTCAAGGTGACAAAACGCAGCGCGGTCCTCTAAGTCTCAGCGCTGGCGGTACCGCTATCGGTTCAATGTGACCAAACGCAGCGCGATCCTCTGAGTCTCAGCGCTGGTGGTACCGCTATCGGTTCAAGGTGACCAAACGCAGCGCGGTCCTCTAAGTCTCAGCGCTGGCGGTACCACTATCGGTTCAAGGTGACCAAACGCAGCGCGGTCCTCTAAGTCTCAGCGCTGGCGGTACCGCTATCGGTTCAAGGTGACCAAACGCAGCGCGGTCCTCTAAGTCTCAGCGCTGGCGGTACCACTATCGGTTCAAGGTGACCAAATGCAGCGCGGTCCTCTAAGTCTCAGCGCTGGCGATACCGCTATCGGTTCAAGGTGACCAAACGCAGCGCGGTCCTCTAAGTCTCAGCGCTGGCGGTACCACTATCGGTTCAAGGTGACCAAACGCAGCGCGGTCCTCTAAGTTTCAGCGCTAGCGGTACCGCTATCGGTTCAAGGTGACCAAACGCAGCGCGGTCCTAAGTCTCAGCGCTGGCGGTACCACTATCGGTTCAAGGTGACCAAACGCAGCGCGGTCCTAAGTCTCAGCGCTGGCGGTACCGCTATCGGTTCAAGGTGACCAAACGCAGCGCGGTCCTAAGTCTCAGCGCTGGCGGTACCACTATCCGTTCAAGGTGACCAAACGCAGCACGATCCTCTGAGTCTCAGCGCTGGCGGTACCACTATCGGTTCAAGGTGACCAAACGCAGCGCGGTCCTCTAAGTCTCAGCGCTGGCGGTACCACTATCGGTTCAAGGTGACCAAACGCAGCGCGGTCCTCTAAGTCTCAGCGCTGGCGGTACCGCTATCGGTTCAAGGTGACCAAACGCAGCGCGATCCTCTGACTCTCAGCGCTGACGGTACCGCTATCGGTTCAAGGTGACCAAACGCAGCGCGGTCCTCTAAGTCTCAGCGCTGGAGGTACCGCTATCGGTTCAAGGTGACCAAACGCAGCGCGATCCTCTAAGTCTCAGCGCTGGCGGTACCACTATCGGTTCAAGGTGACCAAACGCAGCGCGATCCTCTAAGTCTCAGCGCTGGCGGTACCAATATCGGTTCAAGGTGACCAAACGCAGCGCGATCCTCTGAGTCTCAGCGCTGGCGGTACCGCTATCGGTTCAAGGTGACCAAACGCAGCGCGGTCCTAAGTCTCAGCGCTGGCGGTACCTCTATCGGTTCAAGGTGACCAAACGCAGCGCGATCCTCTAAGTCTCAGCGCTGGCGGTACCACTATCGGTTCAAGTTGACCAAACGCAGCGCGATCCTCTAAGTCTCAGCGCTGGCGGTACCGCTATCGGTTCAAGGTGACCAAACGCAGCGCGATCCTCTGAGTCTCAGCGCTGGCGGTACCGCTATCGGTTCAAGGTGACCAAACGCAGCGCGGTCCTAAGTCTCAGCGCTGGCGGTACCGCTATCGGTTCAAGGTGACCAAACGCAGCGCGATCCTCTAAGTCTCAGCGCTGGCGGTACCGCTATCGTTTCAAGGTGACCAAACGCAGCGCGGTCCTCTAAGTCTCAGCGCTGGCGGTACCACTATCGGTTCAAGGTGACCAAACGCAGCGCGGTCCTAAGTCTCAGCGCTGGCGGTACCACTATCGGTTCAAGGTGACCAAACGCAGCGCGGTCCTAAGTCTCAGCGCTGGCGGTACCGCTATCGGTTCAAGGTGACCAAACGCAGCGCGGTCCTAAGTCTCAGCGCTGGCGGTACCGCTATCGTTTCAAGGTGACCAAACGCAGCGCGGTCCTCTAAGTCTCAGCGCTGGCGGTACCACTATCGGTTCAAGGTGACCAAACGCAGCGTGGTCCTCCAAGTTTCAGCGCTAGCGGTACCGCTATCGGTTCAAGGTGACCAAAAGCAGCGCGGTCCTAAGTCTCAGCGCTGGCGGTACCACTATCGGTTCAAGGTGACTAAACGCAGCGCGGTCCTAAGTCTCAGCGCTGGCGGTACCGCTATCGGTTCAAGGTGACCAAACGCAGCGCGATCCTCTAAGTCTCAGCGCTGGCGGTACCACTATCGGTTCAAGGTGACCAAACGCAGCGCGATCCTCTGAGTCTCAGCGCTGGCGGTACCGCTATCGGTTCAAGGTGACCAAACGCAGCGCGGTCCTAAGTCTCAGCGCTGGCGGTACCGCTATCGGTTCAAGGTGACCAAACGCAACGTGGTCCTCTAAGTCTCAGCGCTGGCGGTACCACTATCGGTTCAAGGTGACCAAACGCAGCGCGGTCCTAAGTCTCAGCGCTGGCGGTACCACTATCGGTTCAAGGTGACCAAACGCAGCGCGGTCCTAAGTCTCAGCGCTGGCGGTACCGCTATCGGTTCAAGGTGACCAAACGCAGCGCGGTCCTAAGTCTCAGCGCTGGCGGTACCGCTATCGTTTCAAGGTGACCAAACGCAGCGCGGTCCTCTAAGTCTCAGCGCTGGCGGTACCACTATCGGTTCAAGGTGACCAAACGCAGCGTGGTCCTCTAAGTTTCAGCGCTAGCGGTACCGCTATCGGTTCAAGGTGACCAAAAGCAGCGCGGTCCTAAGTCTCAGCGCTGGCGGTACCACTATCGGTTCAAGGTGACTAAACGCAGCGCGGTCCTAAGTCTCAGCGCTGGCGGTACCGCTATCGGTTCAAGGTGACCAAACGCAGCGCGGTCCTCTAAGTCTCAGCGCTGGTGGTACCACTATCGGTTCAAGGTGACCAAACGCAGCGCGATCCTCTGAGTCTCAGCGCTGGCGGTACCGCTATCGGTTCAAGGTGACCAAACGCAGCGCGGTCCTAAGTCTCAGCGCTGGCGGTACCGCTATCGGTTCAAGGTGACCAAACGCAACGTGGTCCTCTAAGTCTCAGCGCTGGCGGTACCGCTATCGGTTCAAGGTGACCAAACGCAGCGCGGTCCTCTAAGTCTCAGCGCTGGCGGTACCGCTATCCGTTCAAGGTGACCAAACGCAGCGCGATCCTCTGAGTCTCAGCGCTGGCGGTACCACTATCGGTTCAAGGTGACCAAACGCAGCGCGGTCCTCTAAGTCTCAGCGCTGGCGGTACCGCTATCGGTTCAAGGTGACCAAACGCAGCGCGATCCTCTGACTCTCAGCGCTGACGGTACCGCTATCGGTTCAAGGTGACCAAACGCAGCGCGGTCCTCTAAGTCTCAGCGCTGGAGGTACCGCTATCGGTTCAAGGTGACCAAACGCAGCGCGATCCTCTGAGTCTCAGCGCTGGCGGTACCGCTATCGGTTCAAGGTGACCAAACACAGCGCGGTCCTCTAAGTCTCAGCGCTGGCGGTACCACTATCGGTTCATGGTGACCAAACGCAGCGCGGTCCTCTAAGTCTCAGCGCTGGCGGTACCGCTATCCGTTCAAGGTGACCAAACGCAGCGCGATCCTCTGAGTCTCAGCGCTGGCGGTACCACTATCGGTTCAAGGTGACCAAACGCAGCGCGGTCCTAAGTCTCAGCGCTGGCGGTACCTCTATCGGTTCAAGGTGACCAAACGCAGCGCGATCCTCTAAGTCTCAGCGCTGGCGGTACCACTATCGGTTCAAGGTGACCAAACGCAGCGCTATCCTCTAAGTCTCAGCGCTGGCGGTACCAATATCGGTTCAAGGTGACCAAACGCAGCGCGGTCCTCTAAGTCTCAGCGCTGGCGGTACCGCTATCCGTTCAAGGTGACCAAACGCAGCGCGATCCTCTGAGTCTCAGCGCTGGCGATACCACTATCGGTTCAAGGTGACCAAACGCAGCGCGGTCCTAAGTCTCAGCGCTGGCGGTACCTCTATCGGTTCAAGGTGACCAAACGCAGCGCGATCCTCTAAGTCTCAGCGCTGGCGGTACCACTATCGGTTCAAGGTGACCAAACGCAGCGCTATCCTCTAAGTCTCAGCGCTGGCGGTACCAATATCGGTTCAAGGTGACCAAACGCATCGCGGTCCTCTAAGTCTCAGCGCTGGCGGTACCACTATCAGTTCAAGGTGACCAAACGCAGCGCGATACTCTAAGTCTCAGCGCTGGCGGTACCGCTATCGGTTCAAGGTGACCAAACGCAGCGCGGTCCCCTAAGTCTCAGCGCTGGCGGTACCGCTATCGGTTCAAGGTGACCAAACGCAGCGCGATCCTCTAAGTCTCAGCGCTGGCGGTACCACTATCGGATCAAGGTGACCAAACGCAGCGCGGTCCTCTAAGTCTCAGCGCTGGCGGTAACACTATCGGTTCAAGGTGACCAAACGCAGCGCGGTCCTCTAAGTCTCAGCGCTGGCGGTACCGCTATCGGTTCAAGGTGACCAAACGCAGCGCGGTCCTCTAAGTCTCAGCGCTGGCGGAACCGCTATCGGTTCAAGGTGACCAAACGCAGCGCGGTCCTCTAAGTCTCAGCGCTGGCGGTACCGCTATCGGTTCAAGGTGACCAAACGCAGCGCGATCCTCTGAGTCTCAGCGCTGGCGGTACCGCTATCGGTTCAAGGTGACAAAACGCAGCGCGGTCCTCTAAGTCTCAGCGCTGGCGGTACCGCTATCGGTTCAATGTGACCAAACGCAGCGCGATCCTCTGAGTCTCAGCGCTGGTGGTACCGCTATCGGTTCAAGGTGACCAAACGCAGCGCGGTCCTCTAAGTCTCAGCGCTGGCGGTACCACTATCGGTTCATGGTGACCAAACGCAGCGCGGTCCTCTAAGTCTCAGCGCTGGCGGTACCGCTATCGGTTCAAGGTGACCAAACGCAGCGCGATCCTCTGAGTCTCAGCGCTGGCGGTACCGCTATCGGTTCAAGGTGACAAAACGCAGCGCGGTCCTCTAAGTCTCAGCGCTGGCGGTACCGCTATCGGTTCAATGTGACCAAACGCAGCGCGATCCTCTGAGTCTCAGCGCTGGTGGTACCGCTATCGGTTCAAGGTGACCAAACGCAGCGCGGTCCTCTAAGTCTCAGCGCTGGCGGTACCACTATCGGTTCAAGGTGACCAAACGCAGCGCGGTCCTCTAAGTCTCAGCGCTGGCGGTACAGCTATCGGTTCAAGGTGACCAAACGCAGCGCGATCCTCTGAGTCTCAGCGCTGGCGGTACCGCTATCGGTTCAAGGTGACCAAACGCAGCGCGGTCCTCTAAGTCTCAGCGCTGGCGGTACCGCTATCGGTTCAAGGTGACCAAACGCAGCGCGGTCCTCTAAGTCTCAGCGCTGGCGATACCGCTATCGGTTCAAGGTGACCAAATGCAGCGCGATCCTCTGAGTCTCAGCGCTGGCGGTACCGCTATCGGTTCAAGGTGACCAAACGCAGCGCGGTCCTCTAAGTCTCAGCGCTGGCGGTACCACTATCGGTTCAAGGTGACCAAACGCAGCGCGGTCCTCTATGTCTCAGCGCTGGCGGTACCGCTATCGGTTCAAGGTGACCAAACGCAGCGCGATCCTCTGAGTCTCAGCGCTGGCGGTACCGCTATCGGTTCAAGGTGACCAAACGCAGCCCGGTCCTCTAAGTCTCAGCGCTGGTGGTACCACTATCGGTTCAAGGTGACCAAACGCAGCGCGGTCCTCTAAGTCTCAGCGCTGGCGGTAACACTATCGGTTCAAGGTGACCAAACGCAGCGCGGTCCTCTAAGTCTCAGCGCTGGCGGTACCGCTATCGGTTCAAGGTGACCAAACGCAGCGCGGTCCTAAGTCTCAGCGCTGGCGGTACCGCTATCGGTTCAAGGTGACAAAACGCAGCGCGATCCTCTAAGTCTCAGCGCTGGCGGTACCGCTATCGGTTCAAGGTGACCAAACGCAGCCCGGTCCTCTAAGTCTCAGCGCTGGCGGTACCACTATCGGTTCAAGGTGACCAAACGCAGCGCGGTCCTCTAAGTCTCAGCGCTGGCGGTAACACTATCGGTTCAAGGTGACCAAACGCAGCGCGGTCCTCTAAGTCTCAGCGCTGGCGGTACCGCTATCGGTTCAAGGTGACCAAACGCAGCGCGGTCCTCTAAGTCTCAGCGCTGGCGGTACCGCTATCGGTTCAAGGTGACCAAACGCAGCGCGGTCCTCTAAGTCTCAGCGCTGGCGGTACCGCTATCGGTTCAAGGTGACCAAACGCAGCGCGATCGTCTGAGTCTCAGCGCTGGTGGTACCGCTATCGGTTCAAGGTGACAAAACGCAGCGCGGTCCTCTAAGTCTCAGCGCTGGCGGTACCGCAATCGGTTCAATGTGACCAAACGCAGCGCGATCCTCTGAGTCTCAGCGCTGGCGGTACCGCTATCGGTTCAAGGTGACCAAACGCAGCGCGGTCCTCTAAGTCTCAGCGCTGGCGGTACCACTATCGGTTCAAGGTGACCAAACGCAGCGCGGTCCTCTAAGTCTCAGCGCTGGCGGTACCGCTATCGGTTCAAGGTGACCAAACGCAGCGCGGTCCTAAGTCTCAGCGCTGGCGGTACCGCTATCGGTTCAAGGTGACCAAACGCAGCGCGATCCTCTAAGCCTCAGCGCTGGCGGTACCGCTATCGGTTCAAGGTGACCAAACGCAGCGCGGTCCTCTAAGTCTCAGCGCTGGCGGTACCTCTATCGGTTCAAGGTGACCAAACGCAGCGCGGTCCTCTAAGTCTCAGCGCTGGCGGTACCGCTATCCGTTCAAGGTGACTTACGCAGCGCGATCCTCTGAGTCTCAGCGCTGGCGGTACCTCTATCGGTTCAAGGTGACCAAACGCAGCGCGGCCCTCTAAGTCTCAGCGCTGGAGGTACCGCTATCGGTTCAAGGTGACCAAACGCAGCGCGGTCCTAAGTCTCAGCGCTGGCGGTACCGCTATCGGTTCAATGTGACCAAACGCAGCGCGGTCCTCTAAGTCTCAGCGCTGGAGGTACCGCTATCGGTTCAAGGTAAACAAACGCAGCGCGATCCTCTGAGTCTCAGCGCTGGCGGTACCGCTAACGGTTCAAGGTGACCAAACGCAGCGCGGTCCTAAGTCTCAGCGCTGGCGGTACCGCTATCGGTTCAATGTGACCAAACGTAGCGCGGTCCTCTAAGTCTCAGCGCTGGCGGTACCACTATCGGTTCAAGGTGACGAAACGCAGCGCGGTCCTCTAAGTCTCAGCGCTGGCGGTACCGCTATCGGTTCAAGGTGACCAAACGCAGCGCGGTCCTCTAAGTCTCAGCGCTGGCGGTACCGCTATCCGTTCAAGGTGACCAAACGCAGCGCGATCCTCTGAGTCTCAGCGCTGGCGGTACCACTATCGGTTCAAGGTGACCAAACGCAGCGCGGTCCTCTAAGTCTCAGCGCTGGAGGTACCGTTATCGGTTCAAGGTGACCAAACGCAGCGCGATCCTCTGAGTCTCAGCGCTGGCGGTACCGCTAACGGTTCAAGGTGACCAAACGCAGCGCGATCCTCTGAGTCTCAGCGCTGGCGGTACCGCTATCGGTTCAAGGTGACCAAACGCAGCGCGGTCCTAAGTCTCAGCGCTGGCGGTACCGCTATCGGTTCAATGTGACCAAACGCAGCGCGGTCCTCTAAGTCTCAGCGCTGGCTGTACCGCTATCGGTTCAAGGTGACCAAACACAGCGTGGTCCTCTAAGTCTCAGCGCTGGCGGTACCGCTATAGGTTCAAGGTGACCAAACGCAGCGCGGTCCTCTAAGTCTCAGCGCTGGCGGTACCACTATCGGTTCAAGGTGACCAAACGCAGCGCGGTCCTCTAAGTCCCAGCGCTGGCGGTACCGCTATCGGTTCAAGGTGACCAAACGCAGCGCGGTCCTCTAAGTCTCAGCGCTGGCGGTACCGCTATCCGTTCAAGGTGACCAAACGCAGCGCGATCCTCTGAGTCTCAGCGCTGGCGGTACCACTATCGGTTCAAGGTGACCAAACGCAGCGCGGTCCTCTAAGTCTCAGCGCTGGCGGTACCACTATCGGTTCAAGGTGACCAAACGCAGCGCGGTCCTCTATGTCTCAGCGCTGGCGGTACCGCTATCGGTTCAAGGAGACCAAACGCAGCGCGATCCTCTGAGTCTCAGCGCTGGCGGTACCGCTATCGGTTCAAGGTGACCAAACGCAGCGCGGTCCTCTAAGTCTCAGCGCTGGAGGTACCGTTATCGGTTCAAGGTGACCAAACGCAGCGCGATCCTCTGAGTCTCAGCGCTGGCGGTACCGCTATCGGTTCAAGGTGACCAAACGCAGCGCGATCCTCTGAGTCTCAGCGCTGGCGGTACCGCTATCGGTTCAAGGTGACCAAACGCAGCGCGGTCCTAAGTCTCAGCGCTGGCGGTACCGCTATCGGTTCAATGTGACCAAACGCAGCGCGGTCCTCTAAGTCTCAGCGCTGGCGGTACCGCTATCGGTTCAAGGTGACCAAACACAGCGTGGTCCTCTAAGTCTCAGCGCTGGCGGTACCGCTATCGGTTCAAGGTGACCAAACGCAGCGCGGTCCTCTAAGTCTCAGCGCTGGCGGTACCGCTATCGGTTCAAGGTGCCCAAACGCAGCGCGATCCTCTAAGTCTCAGCGCTGGCGGTACCGCTATCGGTTCAAGGTGCCCAAACGCAGCGCGATCCTCTAAGTCTCAGCGCTGGCGGTACCGCTATCGGTTCAAGGTGACCAAACGCAGCGCGGTCCTCTAAGTCTCAGCGCTGGAGGTACAGTTATCGGTTCAAGGTGACCAAACGCAGCGCGGTCCTCTAAGTCTCAGCGCTGGCGGTACCGCTATCGGTTCAAGGTGACCAAACGCAGCGCGGTCCTCTAAGTCTCAGCGCTGGCGGTACCGCTATCGGTTCAAGGTGACCAAACGCAGCGCGGTCCTCTAAGTCTCAGCGCTGGCGGTACCGCTATCGGTTCAAGGTGACCAAACGCAGCGCGGTCCTCTAAGTCTCAGCGCTGGTGGTACCGCTATCGGTTCAAGGTGACCAAACGCAGCGCGGCCCTCTAAGTCTCAGCGCTGGCGGTACCGCTATCGGTTCAAGGTGACCAAGCGCAGCGCGGTCCTCTAAGTCTCAGCGCTGGCGGTACCGCTATCGGTTCAAGGTGACCAAACGCAGCGCGGTCCTCTAAGTCTCAGCGCTGGCGGTACCGCTATCGGTTCAAGGTGACCAAACGCAGCGCGGTCCTCTAAGTCTCAGCGCTGGCGGTACCGCTATCGGTTCAAGGTGACCAAACGCAGCGCGGTCCTCTAAGTCTCAGCGCTGGCGGTACCACTATCGGTTCAAGGTGACCAAACGCAGCGCGGTCCTCTAAGTCTCAGCGCTGGCGGTACCGCTATCGGTTCAAGGTGACCAAACGCAGCGCGGTCCTCTAAGTCTCAGCGCTGGCGGTACCGCTATCCGTTCAAGGTGACCAAACGCAGCGCGATCCTCTGAGTCTCAGCGCTGGCGGTACCACTATCGGTTCAAGGTGACCAAACGCAGCGCGGTCCTCTAAGTCTCAGCGCTGGCGGTACCACTATTGGTTCAAGGTGACCAAACGCAGCGCGGTCCTCTATGTCTCAGCGCTGGCGGTACCGCTATCGGTTCAAGGAGACCAAACGCAGCGCGATCCTCTGAGTCTCAGCGCTGGCGGTACCGCTATCGGTTCAAGGTGACCAAACGCAGCGCGGTCCTCTAAGTCTCAGCGCTGGAGGTACCGTTATCGGTTCAAGGTGACCAAACGCAGCGCGATCCTCTGAGTCTCAGCGCTGGCGGTACCGCTATCGGTTCAAGGTGACCAAACGCAGCGCGATCCTCTGAGTCTCAGCGCTGGCGGTACCGCTATCGGTTCAAGGTGACCAAACGCAGCGCGGTCCTAAGTCTCAGCGCTGGCGGTACCGCTATCGGTTCAATGTGACCAAACGCAGCGCGGTCCTCTAAGTCTCAGCGCTGGCGGTACCGCTATCGGTTCAAGGTGACCAAACACAGCGTGGTCCTCTAAGTCTCAGCGCTGGCGGTACCGCTATCGGTTCAAGGTGACCAAACGCAGCGCGGTCCTCTAAGTCTCAGCGCTGGCGGTACCGCTATCGGTTCAAGGTGACCAAACGCAGCGCGGTCCTCTAAGTCTCAGCGCTGGTGGTACCGCTATCGGTTCAAGGTGACCAAACGCAGCGCGGCCCTCTAAGTCTCAGCGCTGGCGGTACCGCTATTGGTTCAAGGTGACCAAACGCAGCGCGATCCTCTGAGTCTCAGCGCTGGCGGTACCACTATCGGTTCAAGGTGACCAAACGCAGCGCGGTCCTCTAAGTCTCAGCGCTGGCGGTACCACTATCGGTTCAAGGTGACCAAACGCAGCGCGGTCCTCTAAGTCTCAGCGCTGGCGGTACCGCTATCGGTTCAAGGTGCCCAAACGCAGCGCGATCCTCTGAGTCTCAGCGCTGGCGGTACCGCTATCGGTTCAAGGTGACCAAACGCAGCGCGGTCCTCTAAGTCTCAGCGCTGGAGGTACCGTTATCGGTTCAAGGTGACCAAACGCAGCGCGATCCTCTGAGTCTCAGCGCCTGCGGTACCGCTATCGGTTCAAGGTGACCAAACGCAGCGCGATCCTCTGAGTCTCAGCGCTGGCGGTACCGCTTTCGGTTCAAGGTGACCAAACGCAGCGCGGTCCTAAGTCTCAGCGCTGGCGGTACCGCTATCGGTTCAATGTGACCAAACGCAGCGCGGTCCTCTAAGTCTCAGCGCTGGCGGTACCGCTATCGGTTCAAGGTGACCAAACGCAGCGCGGTCCTCTAAGTCTCAGCGCTGGCGGTACCGCTATCGGTTCAAGGTGACCAAACGCAGCGCGGTCCTCTAAGTCTCAGCGCTGGCGGTACCGCTATCGGTTCAAGGTGACCAAACGCAGCGCGGTCCTCTAAGTCTCAGCGCTGGTGGTACCGCTATCGGTTCAAGGTGACCAAACGCAGCGCGGCCCTCTAAGTCTCAGCGCTGGCGGTACCACTATCGGTTCAAGGTGACCAAACGCAGCGCGGTCCTCTAAGTCTCAGCACTGGCGGTACCGCTATCGGTTCAAGGTGACCAAACGCAGCGCGATCCTCTGAGTCTCAGCGCTGGCGGTACCGCTATCGGTTCAAGGTGACCAAACGCAGCGCGGTCCTCTAAGTCTCAGCGCTGGCGGTACCGCTATCGGTTCAAGGTGACCAAACGCAGCGCGATCCTCTGAGTCTCAGCGCTGGCGGTACCGCTATCGGTTCAAGGTGACCAAACGCAGCGCGGTCCTCTAAGTCTCAGGGCTGCCGGTACCGCTATCGGTTCAAGGTGACCAAACGCAGCGCGATCCTCTGAGTCTCAGCGCTGGCGGTACCGCTATCGGTTCAAGGTGACCAAACGCAGCGCGATCCTCTGAGTCTCAGCGCTGGCGGTACCGCTATCGGTTCAAGGTGACCAAACGCAGCGCGGTCCTCTAAGTCTCAGGGCTGCCGGTACCGCTATCGGTTCAAGGTGACCAAACGCAGCGCGATCCTCTGAGTCTCAGCGCTGGCGGTACCGCTATCGGTTCAAGGTGACCAAACGCAGCGCGGTCCTAAGTCTCAGCGCTGGCGGTACCGCTATCGGTTCAAGGTGACCAAACGCAGCGCGGTCCTCTAAGTCTCAGCGCTGGCGGTACCGCTATCGGTTCAAGGTGACCAAGCGCAGCGCGGTCCTCTAAGTCTCAGCGCTGGCGGTACCGCTATCGGTTCAAGGTGACCAAACGCAGCGCGGTCCTCTAAGTCTCAGCGCTGGCGGTACCGCTATCGGTTCAAGGTGACCAAACGCAGCGCGATCCTCTGAGTCGCAGCGCTGGCGGTACCGCTATCGGTTCAAGGTGACCAAACGCAGCGCGGTCCTCTAAGTCTCAGCGCTGGCGGTACCGCTATCGGTTCAAGGTGACCAAACGCAGCGTGGTCCTCTAAGTCTCAGCGCTGGCGGTACCGCTATCGGTTCAAGGTGACCGAACGTAGCGCGGTCCTCTAAGTCTCAGCGCTGGCGGTACCGCTATCGGTTCAAGGTGACCAAACGCAGCGCGGTCCTCTAAGTCTCAGCGCTGGCGGTACCGCTATCGGTTCAAGGTGACCAAACGCAGCGCGATCCTCTGAGTCTCAGCGCTGGCGGTACCGCTATCGGTTCAAGGTGACCAAACGCAGCGCGGTCCTAAGTCTCAGCGCTGGCGGTACCGCTATCGGTTCAACGTGACCAAACGCAGCGCGGTCCTCTAAGTCTCAGCGCTGGCGGTACCGCTATCGGTTCAAGGTGACCAAGCGCAGCGCGGTCCTCTAAGTCTCAGCGCTGGCGGTACCGCTATCGGTTCAAGGTGACCAAACGCAGCGCGGTCCTCTAAGTCTCAGCGCTGGCGGTACCGCTATCGGTTCAAGGTGACCAAACGCAGCGCGATCCTCTGAGTCTCAGCGCTGGCGGTACCGCTATCGGTTCAAGGTGACCAAACGCAGCGCGGTCCTCTAAGTCTCAGCGCTGGCGGTACCGCTATCGGTTCAAGGTGACCAAACGCAGCGTGGTCCTCTAAGTCTCAGCGCTGGCGGTACCGCTATCGGTTCAAGGTGACCAAACGCAGCGCGGTCCTCTAAGTCTCAGCGCTGGCGGTACCGCTATCGGTTCAAGGTGACCAAACGCAGCGCGATCCTCTGAGTCTCAGCGCTGGCGGTACCGCTATCGGTTCAAGGTGACCAAACGCAGCGCGGTCCTCTGAGTCTCAGCGCTGGCGGAACCACTATCGGTTCAAGATGACCAAACGCAGCGCGGTCCTCTAAGTCTCAGCGCTGGCGGTACCACTATCGGTTCAAGGTGACCAAACGCAGCGCGGTCCTCTAAGTCTCAGCGCTGGCGGTAACACTATCGGTTCAAGGTGACCAAACGCAGCGCGGTCCTCTAAGTCTCAGCGCTGGCGGTACCGCTATTGGTTCAAGGTGACGAAACGCAGCGCGGTCCTCTAAGTCTCAGCGCTGGCGGTACCACTATCGGTTCAAGGTGACCAAACGCAGCGCGGTCCTCTAAGTCTCAGCGCTGGCGGTACCGCTATCGGTTCAAGGTGACCAAACGCAGCGCGGTCCTCTAAGTCTCAGCGCTGGCGGTACCGCTATCCGTTCAAGGTGACCAAACGCAGCGCGGTCCTCTAAGTCTCAGCGCTGGCGGTACCGCTATCGGTTCAAGGTGACCAAACGCAGCGCGGTCCTCTAAGTCTCAGCGCTGGAGGTACCGTTATCGGTTCAAGGTGACCAAACGCAGCGCGATCCTCTGAGTCTCAGCGCTGGCGGTACCGCTATCGGTTCAAGGTGACCAAACGCAGCGCGGTCCTCTAAGTCTCAGCGCTGGCGGTACCGCTATCGGTTCAAGGTGACCAAACGCAGCGCGATCCTCTGAGTCTCAGCGCTGGCGGTACCGCTATCGGTTCAAGGTGACCAAACGCAGCGCGGTCCTAAGTCTCAGCGCTGGCGGTACCGCTATCGGTTCAATGTGACCAAACGCAGCGCGGTCCTCTAAGTCTCAGCGCTGGCGGTACCGCTATCGGTTCAAGGTGACCAAACACAGCGTGGTCCTCTAAGTCTCAGCGCTGGCGGTACCGCTATCGGTTCAAGGTGACCAAACGCAGCGCGGTCCTCTAAGTCTCAGCGCTGGCGGTACCGCTATCGGTTCAAGGTTACCAAACGCAGCGCGGTCCTCTAAGTCTCAGCGCTGGTGGTACCGCTATTGGTTCAAGGTGACCAAACGCAGCGCGGCCCTCTAAGTCTCAGCGCTGGCGGTACCGCTATCGGTTCAAGGTGACCAAACGCAGCGCGATCCTCTGAGTCTCAGCGCTGGCGGTACCACTATTGGTTCAAGGTGACCAAACGCAGCGCGGTCCTCTAAGTCTCAGCGCTGGCGGTACCACTATCGGTTCAAGGTGACCAAACGCAGCGCGGTCCTCTAAGTCTCAGCGCTGGCGGTACCGCTATCGGTTCAAGGTGCCCAAACGCAGCGCGATCCTCTGAGTCTCAGCGCTGGCGGTACCGCTATCGGTTCAAGGTGGCCAAACGCAGCGCGGTCCTCTAAGTCTCAGCGCTGGCGGTACCGCTATCGGTTCAAGGTGACCAAACGCAG
Source organism: Oncorhynchus clarkii lewisi (assembly GCF_045791955.1). Lineage (NCBI taxonomy): Eukaryota > Metazoa > Chordata > Actinopteri > Salmoniformes > Salmonidae > Oncorhynchus > Oncorhynchus clarkii. Next base: position 3,208,453 of record NC_092149.1, on the reverse strand, counting down.
CGCGATCCTCTGAGTCTCAGCGCTGGCGGTACCGCTATCGGTTCAAGGTGACCAAACGCAGCGCGGTCCTCTAAGTCTCAGCGCTGGCGGTACCGCTATCGGTTCAAGGTGACCAAACGCAGCGTGGTCCTCTAAGTCTCAGCGCTGGCGGTACCGCTATCGGTTCAAGGTGACCAAACGCAGCGCGGTCCTCTAAGTCTCAGCGCTGGCGGTACCGCTATCGGTTCAAGGTGACCAAACGCAGCGCGATCCTCTGAGTCTCAGCGCTGGCGGTACCGCTATCGGTTCAAGGTGACCAAACGCAGCGCGGTCCTCTGAGTCTCAGCGCTGGCGGAACCACTATCGGTTCAAGATGACCAAACGCAGCGCGGTCCTCTAAGTCTCAGCGCTGGCGGTACCACTATCGGTTCAAGGTGACCAAACGCAGCGCGGTCCTCTAAGTCTCAGCGCTGGCGGTAACACTATCGGTTCAAGGTGACCAAACGCAGCGCGGTCCTCTAAGTCTCAGCGCTGGCGGTACCGCTATTGGTTCAAGGTGACGAAACGCAGCGCGGTCCTCTAAGTCTCAGCGCTGGCGGTACCACTATCGGTTCAAGGTGACCAAACGCAGCGCGGTCCTCTAAGTCTCAGCGCTGGCGGTACCGCTATCGGTTCAAGGTGACCAAACGCAGCGCGGTCCTCTAAGTCTCAGCGCTGGCGGTACCGCTATCCGTTCAAGGTGACCAAACGCAGCGCGGTCCTCTAAGTCTCAGCGCTGGCGGTACCGCTATCGGTTCAAGGTGACCAAACGCAGCGCGGTCCTCTAAGTCTCAGCGCTGGAGGTACCGTTATCGGTTCAAGGTGACCAAACGCAGCGCGATCCTCTGAGTCTCAGCGCTGGCGGTACCGCTATCGGTTCAAGGTGACCAAACGCAGCGCGGTCCTCTAAGTCTCAGCGCTGGCGGTACCGCTATCGGTTCAAGGTGACCAAACGCAGCGCGATCCTCTGAGTCTCAGCGCTGGCGGTACCGCTATCGGTTCAAGGTGACCAAACGCAGCGCGGTCCTAAGTCTCAGCGCTGGCGGTACCGCTATCGGTTCAATGTGACCAAACGCAGCGCGGTCCTCTAAGTCTCAGCGCTGGCGGTACCGCTATCGGTTCAAGGTGACCAAACACAGCGTGGTCCTCTAAGTCTCAGCGCTGGCGGTACCGCTATCGGTTCAAGGTGACCAAACGCAGCGCGGTCCTCTAAGTCTCAGCGCTGGCGGTACCGCTATCGGTTCAAGGTTACCAAACGCAGCGCGGTCCTCTAAGTCTCAGCGCTGGTGGTACCGCTATTGGTTCAAGGTGACCAAACGCAGCGCGGCCCTCTAAGTCTCAGCGCTGGCGGTACCGCTATCGGTTCAAGGTGACCAAATGCAGCGCGATCCTCTGAGTCTCAGCGCTGGCGGTACCACTATTGGTTCAAGGTGACCAAACGCAGCGCGGTCCTCTAAGTCTCAGCGCTGGCGGTACCACTATCGGTTCAAGGTGACCAAACGCAGCGCGGTCCTCTAAGTCTCAGCGCTGGCGGTACCGCTATCGGTTCAAGGTGCCCAAACGCAGCGCGATCCTCTGAGTCTCAGCGCTGGCGGTACCGCTATCGGTTCAAGGTGGCCAAACGCAGCGCGGTCCTCTAAGTCTCAGCGCTGGAGGTACCGTTATCGGTTCAAGGTGACCAAACGCAGCGCGATCCTCTGAGTCTCAGCGCCTGCGGTACCGCTATCGGTTCAAGGTGACCAAACGCAGCGCGATCCTCTGAGTCTCAGCGCTGGCGGTACCGCTATCGGTTCAAGGTGACCAAACGCAGCGCGGTCCTAAGTCTCAGCGCTGGCGGTACCGCTATCGGTTCAATGTGACCAAACGCAGCGCGGTCCTCTAAGTCTCAGCGCTGGCGGTACCGCTATCGGTTCAAGGTGACCAAACGCAGCGTGGTCCTCTAAGTCTCAGCGCTGGCGGTACCGCTATCGGTTCAAGGTGACCAAACGCAGCGCGGTCCTCTAAGTCTCAGCGCTGGTGGTACCGCTATCGGTTCAAGGTGACCAAACGCAGCGCGGCCCTCTAAGTCTCAGCGCTGGCGGTACCACTATCGGTTCAAGGTGACCAAACGCAGCGCGGTCCTCTGAGTCTCAGCGCTGGCGGTACCGCTATCGGTTCAAGGTGACCAAACGCAGCGCGGTCCTCTAAGTCTCAGCGCTGGCGGTACCGCTATCGGTTCAAGGTGACCAAACGCAGCGCGATCCTCTGAGTCTCAGCGCTGGCGGTACCGCTATCGGTTCAAGGTGACCAAACGCAGCGCGGTCCTCTAAGTCTCAGCGCTGGCGGTACCGCTATCGGTTCAAGGTGACCAAACGCAGCGCGGTCCTAAGTCTCAGCGCTGGCGGTACCGCTATCAGTCCAAGGTGACCAAACGCAGCGCGGTCCTCTAAGTTTCAGCGCTAGCGTTACCGCTATCGGTTCAAGGTGACCAAACGCAGCGCGATCCTCTAAGTCTCAGCGCTGGCGGTACCGCTATCGGTTCAAGGTGACCAAATGCAGCGAGATCCTCTAAGTCTCAGCGCTGGCGGTACCACTATCGGTTCAAGGTGACCAAACGCAGCGCGGTCCTAAGTCTCAGCGCTGGCGGTACCGCTATCGTTTCAAGGTGACCAAACGCAGCGCGGTCCTAAGTCTCAGCGCTGGCGGTACCGCTATCGGTTCAAGGTGACCAAACGCAGCGCGATCCTCTAAGTCTCAGCGCTGGCGGTACCGCTATCGGTTCAAGGTGACCAAATGCAGCGAGATCCTCTAAGTCTCAGCGCTGGCGGTACCGCTATCGGTTCAAGGTGACCAAACGCAGCGCGGTCCTCTAAGTCTCAGCGCTGGCGGTACCGCTATCGGTTCAAGGTGACCAAACGCAGCGCGATCCTCTAAGTCTCAGCGCTGGCGGTACCGCTATCGGTTCAAGGTGACCAAACGTAGCGCGATCCTCTAAGTCTCAGCGCTGGCGGTACCGCTATCGGTTCAAGGTGACCAAACGCAGCGCGGTCCTCTAAGTCTCAGCGCTGGCGGTACCGCTATCGGTTCAAGGTGACCAAACGCAGCGCGATCCTCTGACTCTCAGCGCTGGCGGTACCGCTATCGGTTCAAGGTGACCAAACGCAGCGCGGTCCTCTAAGTCTCAGCGCTGGAGGTACCGCTATCGGTTCAAGGTGACCAAACGCAGCGCGATCCTCTGAGTCTCAGCGCTGGCGGTACCGCTATCGGTTCAAGGTGACCAAACGCAGCGTGGTCCTCTAAGTCTCAGCGCTGGCGGTACCGCTATCGGTTCAAGGTGACCAAACGCAGCGCGGTCCTCTAAGTTTCAGCGCTAGCGTTACCGCTATCGGTTCAAGGTGACCAAACGCAGCGCGATCCTCTAAGTCTCAGCGCTGGCGGTACCGCTATCGGTTCAACGTGACCAAATGCAGCGAGATCCTCTAAGTCTCAGCGCTGGCGGTACCACTATCGGTTCAAGGTGACCAAACGCAGCGCGGTCCTAAGTCTCAGCGCTGGCGGTACCGCTATCGTTTCAAGGTGACCAAACGCAGCGCGGTCCTAAGTCTCAGCGCTGGCGGTACCGCTATCGGTTCAATGTGACCAAACGCAGCGCGGTCCTCTAAGTCTCAGCGCTGGCGGTACCGCTATCGGTTCAAGGTGACCAAACGCAGCGTGGTCCTCTAAGTCTCAGCGCTGGCGGTACCGCTATCGGTTCAAGGTGACCAAACGCAGCGCGGTCCTCTAAGTCTCAGCGCTGGTGGTACCGCTATCGGTTCAAGGTGACCAAACGCAGCGCGGCCCTCTAAGTCTCAGCGCTGGCGGTACCACTATCGGTTCAAGGTGACCAAACGCAGCGCGGTCCTCTGAGTCTCAGCGCTGGCGGTACCGCTATCGGTTCAAGGTGACCAAACGCAGCGCGGTCCTCTAAGTCTCAGCGCTGGCGGTACCGCTATCGGTTCAAGGTGACCAAACGCAGCGCGATCCTCTGAGTCTCAGCGCTGGCGGTACCGCTATCGGTTCAAGGTGACCAAACGCAGCGCGGTCCTCTAAGTCTCAGCGCTGGCGGTACCGCTATCGGTTCAAGGTGACCAAACGCAGCGCGGTCCTAAGTCTCAGCGCTGGCGGTACCGCTATCAGTCCAAGGTGACCAAACGCAGCGCGGTCCTCTAAGTTTCAGCGCTAGCGTTACCGCTATCGGTTCAAGGTGACCAAACGCAGCGCGATCCTCTAAGTCTCAGCGCTGGCGGTACCGCTATCGGTTCAAGGTGACCAAATGCAGCGAGATCCTCTAAGTCTCAGCGCTGGCGGTACCACTATCGGTTCAAGGTGACCAAACGCAGCGCGGTCCTAAGTCTCAGCGCTGGCGGTACCGCTATCGTTTCAAGGTGACCAAACGCAGCGCGGTCCTAAGTCTCAGCGCTGGCGGTACCGCTATCGGTTCAAGGTGACCAAACGCAGCGCGATCCTCTAAGTCTCAGCGCTGGCGGTACCGCTATCGGTTCAAGGTGACCAAATGCAGCGAGATCCTCTAAGTCTCAGCGCTGGCGGTACCGCTATCGGTTCAAGGTGACCAAACGCAGCGCGGTCCTCTAAGTCTCAGCGCTGGCGGTACCGCTATCGGTTCAAGGTGACCAAACGCAGCGCGATCCTCTAAGTCTCAGCGCTGGCGGTACCGCTATCGGTTCAAGGTGACCAAACGTAGCGCGATCCTCTAAGTCTCAGCGCTGGCGGTACCGCTATCGGTTCAAGGTGACCAAACGCAGCGCGGTCCTCTAAGTCTCAGCGCTGGCGGTACCGCTATCGGTTCAAGGTGACCAAACGCAGCGCGATCCTCTGACTCTCAGCGCTGGCGGTACCGCTATCGGTTCAAGGTGACCAAACGCAGCGCGGTCCTCTAAGTCTCAGCGCTGGAGGTACCGCTATCGGTTCAAGGTGACCAAACGCAGCGCGATCCTCTGAGTCTCAGCGCTGGCGGTACCGCTATCGGTTCAAGGTGACCAAACGCAGCGTGGTCCTCTAAGTCTCAGCGCTGGCGGTACCGCTATCGGTTCAAGGTGACCAAACGCAGCGCGGTCCTCTAAGTTTCAGCGCTAGCGTTACCGCTATCGGTTCAAGGTGACCAAACGCAGCGCGATCCTCTAAGTCTCAGCGCTGGCGGTACCGCTATCGGTTCAACGTGACCAAATGCAGCGAGATCCTCTAAGTCTCAGCGCTGGCGGTACCACTATCGGTTCAAGGTGACCAAACGCAGCGCGGTCCTAAGTCTCAGCGCTGGCGGTACCGCTATCGTTTCAAGGTGACCAAACGCAGCGCGGTCCTAAGTCTCAGCGCTGGCGGTACCGCTATCGGTTCAAGGTGACCAAACGCAGCGCGATCCTCTAAGTCTCAGCGCTGGCGGTACCGCTATCGGTTCAAGGTGACCAAATGCAGCGAGATCCTCTAAGTCTCAGCGCTGGCGGTACCGCTATCGGTTCAAGGTGACCAAACGCAGCGCGGTCCTCTAAGTCTCAGCGCTGGCGGTACCGCTATCGGTTCAAGGTGACCAAACGCAGCGCGATCCTCTAAGTCTCAGCGCTGGCGGTACCGCTATCGGTTCAAGGTGACCAAACGTAGCGCGATCCTCTAAGTCTCAGCGCTGGCGGTACCGCTATCGGTTCAAGGTGACCAAACGCAGCGCGGTCCTCTAAGTCTCAGCGCTGGCGGTACCGCTATCGGTTCAAGGTGACCAAACGCAGCGCGATCCTCTGACTCTCAGCGCTGGCGGTACCGCTATCGGTTCAAGGTGACCAAACGCAGCGCGGTCCTCTAAGTCTCAGCGCTGGAGGTACCGCTATCGGTTCAAGGTGACCAAACGCAGCGCGATCCTCTGAGTCTCAGCGCTGGCGGTACCGCTATCGGTTCAAGGTGACCAAACGCAGCGTGGTCCTCTAAGTCTCAGCGCTGGCGGTACCACTATCGGTTCATGGTGACCAAACGCAGCGCGGTCCTCTAAGTCTCAGCTCTGGCGGTACCGCTATCGGTTCAAGGTGACCAAACGCAGCGCGATCCTCTGAGTCTCAACGCTGGCGGTACCGCTATCGGTTCAAGGTGACCAAACGCAGCGCAGTCCTAAGTCTCAGCGCTGGAGGTACCGCTATCGGTTCAATGTGACCAAACGCAGCGCGGTCCTCTAAGTCTCAGCGCTGGCGGTACCGCTATCGGTTCAAGGTGACCAAACGCAGCGCGATCCTCTGAGTCTCAGTGCTGGCGGTACCGCTATCGGTTCAAGGTGACCAAACGCAGCGCGGTCCTCTAAGTCTCAGCGCTGGCGGTACCGCTATCGGTTCAAGGTGACCAAACGCAGCGCGGTCCTAAGTCTCAGCGCTGGCGGTACCGCTATCGGTTCAAGGTGACCAAACGCAGCGCGGTCCTCTAAGTCTCAGCGCTGGCGGTACCGCTATCGGTTCAAGGTGACCAAACGCAGCGCGGTCCTCTAAGTCTCAGCGCTGGCGGTACCGCTATCGGTTCAAGGTGACCAAACGCAGCGCGGTCCTAAGTCTCAGCGCTGGCGGTACCGCTATCGGTTCAAGGTGACCAAACGCAGCGCGGTCCTCTAAGTCTCAACGCTGGCGGTACCGCTATCGGTTCAAGGTGACCAAACGCAGCGCGGTCCTCTAAGTCTCAGCGCTGGCGGTACCGCTATCGGTTCAAGGTGACCAAACGCAGCGCGATCCTCTAAGTCTCAGCGCTGGCGGTACCGCTATCGTTTCAAGGTGACCAAACGCAGCGCGATCCTCTAAGTCTCAGCGCTGGCGGTACCGCTATCGTTTCAAGGTGACCAAACGCAGAGCGGTCCTCTAAGTCTCAGCGCTGGCGGTACCACTATCGGTTCAAGGTGACCAAACGCAGCGCGGTCCTAAGTCTCAGCGCTGGCGGTACCGCTATCGGTTCAAGGTGACCAAACGCAGCGCGGTCCTAAGTCTCAGCGCTGGCGGTACCGCTATCGGTTCAAGGTGACCAAACGCAGCGCGATCCTCTAAGTCTCAGCGCTGGCGGTACCGCTATCGGTTCAAGGTGACCAAACGCAGCGCGATCCTCTAAGTCTCAGCGCTGGCGGTACCGCTATCGGTTCAAGGTGACCAAACGCAGCGCGGTCCTCTAAGTCTCAGCGCTGGCGGTACCACTATCGGTTCAAGGTGACCAAACGCAGCACGATCCTCTAAGTCTCAGCGCTGGCGGTACCGCTATCGGTTCAAGGTGACCAAACATAACGCGATCCTCTAAGTCTCAGCGCTGGCGGTACCGCTATCGGTTCAAGGTGACCAAATGCAGCACGGTCCTCTAAGTCTCAGCGCCGGTTGGTACAGCTATCCGTTCAAGGTGACCAAACGCAGCGCGATCCTCTGAGTCTCAGCGCTGGCGGTACCACTATCGGTTCAAGGTGACCAAACGCAGCGCGGTCCTCTAAGTCTCAGCGCTGGCGGTACCACTATCGGTTCAAGGTGACCAAACGCAGCGCGGTCCTCTAAGTCTCAGCGCTGGTGGTACCGCTATCGGTTCAAGGTGACCAAACGCAGCGCGATCCTCTGAGTCTCAGCGCTGGCGGTACCGCTATCGGTTCAAGGTGACCAAACGCAGCGCGGTCCTCTAAGTCTCAGCGCTGGAGGTACCGCTATCGATTCAAGGTGACCAAACGCAGCTCGATCCTCTGAGTCTCAGCGCTGGCGGTACCGCTATCGGTTCAAGATACCAAACGCAGTGCGGTCCTCTAAGTCTCAGCGCTGGCGGTACCACTATCGGTTCATGGTGACCAAACGCAACGAGGTCCTCTAAGTCTCAGCGCTGGCGGTACCGCTATCGGTTCAAGGTGACCAAACGCAGCGCGATCCTCTGAGTCTCAGCGCTGGCGGTACCGCTATCGGTTCAAGGTGACCAAACGCAGCGCGGTCCTAAGTCTCAGCGCTGGCGGTACCGCTATCGGTTCAATGTGACCAAACGCAGCGCGGTCCTCTAAGTCTCAGCGCTGGCGGTACCGCTATCGGTTCAAGGTGACCAAACGTAGCGCGGTCCTCTAAGTCTCAGCGCTGGCGGTACCGCTATCGGTTCAAGGTGACCAAACGCAGCGCGGTCCTCTAAGTCTCAGCGCTGGCGGTACCGCTATCGGTTCAAGGTGACCAAACGCAGCGCGATCCTCTAAGTCTCAGCGCTGGCGGTACCGCTATCGTTTCAAGGTGACCAAACGCAGCGCGGTCCTCTAAGTCTCAGCGCTGGCGGTACCACTATCGGTTCAAGGTGACCAAACGCAGCGCGGTCCTAAGTCTCAGCGCTGGCGGTACCGCTATCGGTTCAAGGTGACCAAACGCAGCGCGGTCCTAAGTCTCAGCGCTGGCGGTACCGCTATCGGTTCAAGGTGACCAAACGCAGCGCGATCCTCTAAGTCTCAGCGCTGGCGGTACCGCTATCGGTTCAAGGTGACCAAACGCAGCGCGATCCTCTAAGTCTCAGCGCTGGCGGTACCACTATCGGTTCAAGGTGACCAAACGCAGCGCGGTCCTCTAAGTCTCAGCGCTGGCGGTACCACTATCGGTTCAAGGTGACCAAACGCAGCACGATCCTCTAAGTCTCAGCGCTGGCGGTACCGCTATCGGTTCAAGGTGACCAAACATAACGCGATCCTCTAAGTCTCAGCGCTGGCGGTACCGCTATCGGTTCAAGGTGACCAAATGCAGCACGGTCCTCTAAGTCTCAGCGCCGGTTGGTACAGCTATCCGTTCAAGGTGACCAAACGCAGCGCGATCCTCTGAGTCTCAGCGCTGGCGGTACCACTATCGGTTCAAGGTGACCAAACGCAGCGCGGTCCTCTAAGTCTCAGCGCTGGCGGTACCACTATCGGTTCAAGGTGACCAAACGCAGCGCGGTCCTCTAAGTCTCAGCGCTGGTGGTACCGCTATCGGTTCAAGGTGACCAAACGCAGCGCGATCCTCTGAGTCTCAGCGCTGGCGGTACCGCTATCGGTTCAAGATACCAAACGCAGTGCGGTCCTCTAAGTCTCAGCGCTGGCGGTACCACTATCGGTTCATGGTGACCAAACGCAGCGAGGTCCTCTAAGTCTCAGCGCTGGCGGTACCGCTATCGGTTCAAGGTGACCAAACGCAGCGCGATCCTCTGAGTCTCAGCGCTGGCGGTACCGCTATCGGTTCAAGGTGACCAAACGCAGCGCGGTCCTAAGTCTCAGCGCTGGCGGTACCGCTATCGGTTCAATGTGACCAAACGCAGCGCGGTCCTCTAAGTCTCAGCGCTGGCGGTACCGCTATCGGTTCAAGGTGACCAAACGTAGCGCGGTCCTCTAAGTCTCAGCGCTGGCGGTACCGCTATCGGTTCAAGGTGACCAAACGCAGCGCGGTCCTCTAAGTCTCAGCGCTGGCGGTACTGCTATCGGTTCAAGGTGACCAAACGCAGCGCGATCCTCTGAGTTTCAGCGCTGGCGGTACCGCTATCGGTTCAAGGTGACCAAACGCAGCGCGGTCCTCTAAGTCTCAGCCCTGGTGGTACCGCTATCGGTTCAAGGTGACCAAACGCAGCGCGGTCCTAAGTCTCAGCGCTGGCGGTACCTCCATCGGTTCAAGGTGTCCAAACGCAGCGCGGTCCTCTAAGTCTCAGCGCTGGCGGTACTGCTATCGGTTCAAGGTGACCAAACGCAGCGCGATCCTCTAAGTCTCAGCGCTGGCGGTACCGCTATCGTTTCAAGGTGACCAAACGCAGCGCGGTCCTCTAAGTCTCAGCGCTGGCGGTACCACTATCGGTTCAAGGTGACCTAACGCAGCGCGGTCCTCTAAGTTTCAGCGCTAGCGGTACCGCTATCGGTTCAAGGTGACCAAACGCAGCGCGATCCTCTGAGTCTCAGCGCTGGCGGTACCGCTATCGGTTCAAGGTGACCAAACGCAGCGCGGTCCTCTAAGTCTCAGCGCTGGAGGTGAGGTACCGCTATCGGTTCAAGGTGACCAAACGCAGCGCGATCCTCTGAGTCTCAGCGCTGGCGGTACCGCTATCGGTTCAAGGTGACCAAACGCAGCGCGGTCCTAAGTCTCAGCTCTGGCGGTACCGCTATCGGTTCAAGGTGACCAAACGCAGCGCGATCCTCTGAGTCTCAGCGCTGGCGGTACCACTATCAGTTCAAGGTGACCAAACGCAGCGCGGTCCTCTAAGTCTCAGCGCTGGCGGTACCGCTATCGGTTCAAGGTGACCAAATGCAGCGCGGTCCTCTAAGTCTCAGCGCTGGCGGTACCGCTATCCGTTCAAGGTGACCAAACGCAGCGCGATCCTCTGAGTCTCAGCGCTGGCGGTACCACTATCGGTTCAAGGTGACCAAACGCAGCGCGGTCCTCTAAGTCTCAGCGCTGGCGGTACCACTATCGGTTCAAGGTGACCAAAAGCAGCGCGGTCCTCTAAGTCTCAGCGCTGGCGGTACCACTATCGGTTCATGGTGACCAAATGCAGCGCGGTCCTCTAAGTCTCAGCGCTGGCGGTACCGCTATCGGTTCAAGGTGACCAAACGCAGCGCGATCCTCTGAGTCTCAGCGCTGGCGGTACCGCTATCGGTTCAAGGTGACCAAACGCAGCGCGGTCCTAAGTCTCAGCGCTGGCGGTACCGCTATCGGTTCAAGGTGACCAAACGCAGCGCGGTCCTCTAAGTCTCAGCCCTGGCGGTACCGCTATCGGTTCAAGGTGACCAAACGCAGCGCGGTCCTAAGTCTCAGCGCTGGCGGTACCTCTATCGGTTCAAGGTGTCCAAACGCAGCGCGGTCCTCTAAGTTTCAGCGCTGGCGGTACTGCTATCGGTTCAAGGTGACCAAACGCAGCGCGATCCTCTAAGTCTCAGCGCTGGCGGTACCGCTATCGTTTCAAGGTGACCAAACGCAGCGCGGTCCTCTAAGTCTCAGCGCTGGCGGTACCACTATCGTTTCAAGGTGACCAAACGCAGCGCGGTCCTCTAAGTCTCAGCGCTGGCGGTACCGCTATCGTTTCAAGGTGACCAAACGCAGCGCGGTCCTCTAAGTCTCAGCGCTGGCGGTACCACTATCGGTTCAAGGTGACCAAACGCAGCGCGGTCCTAAGTCTCAGCGCTGGCGGTACCGCTATCGGTTCAAGGTGACCAAACGCAGCGCGGTCCTAAGTCTCAGCGCTGGCGGTACCGCTATCGGTTCAAGGTGACCAAACGCAGCGCGATCCTCTAAGTCTCAGCGCTGGCGGTACCGCTATCGGTTCAAGGTGACCAAACGCAGCGCGATCCTCTAAGTCTCAGCGCTGGCGGTACCACTATCGGTTCAAGGTGACCAAACGCAGCGCGGTCCTCTAAGTCTCAGCGCTGGCGGTACCACTATCGGTTCAAGGTGACCAAACGCAGCACGATCCTCTAAGTCTCAGCGCTGGCGGTACCGCTATCGGTTCAAGGTGACCAAACATAACGCGATCCTCTAAGTCTCAGCGCTGGCGGTACCGCTATCGGTTCAAGGTGACCAAATGCAGCACGGTCCTCTAAGTCTCAGCGCCGGTTGGTACAGCTATCCGTTCAAGGTGACCAAACGCAGCGCGATCCTCTGAGTCTCAGCGCTGGCGGTACCACTATCGGTTCAAGGTGACCAAACGCAGCGCGGTCCTCTAAGTCTCAGCGCTGGCGGTACCACTATCGGTTCAAGGTGACCAAACGCAGCGCGGTCCTCTAAGTCTCAGCGCTGGTGGTACCGCTATCGGTTCAAGGTGACCAAACGCAGCGCGATCCTCTGAGTCTCAGCGCTGGCGGTACCGCTATCGGTTCAAGGTGACCAAACGCAGCGCGGTCCTCTAAGTCTCAGCGCTGGAGGTACCGCTATCGATTCAAGGTGACCAAACGCAGCGCGATCCTCTGAGTCTCAGCGCTGGCGGTACCGCTATCGGTTCAAGATACCAAACGCAGTGCGGTCCTCTAAGTCTCAGCGCTGGCGGTACCACTATCGGTTCATGGTGACCAAACGCAGCGAGGTCCTCTAAGTCTCAGCGCTGGCGGTACCGCTATCGGTTCAAGGTGACCAAACGCAGCGCGATCCTCTGAGTCTCAGCGCTGGCGGTACCGCTATCGGTTCAAGGTGACCAAACGCAGCGCGGTCCTAAGTCTCAGCGCTGGCGGTACCGCTATCGGTTCAATGTGACCAAACGCAGCGCGGTCCTCTAAGTCTCAGCGCTGGCGGTACCGCTATCGGTTCAAGGTGACCAAACGTAGCGCGGTCCTCTAAGTCTCAGCGCTGGCGGTACCGCTATCGGTTCAAGGTGACCAAACGCAGCGCGGTCCTCTAAGTCTCAGCGCTGGCGGTACTGCTATCGGTTCAAGGTGACCAAACGCAGCGCGATCCTCTGAGTTTCAGCGCTGGCGGTACCGCTATCGGTTCAAGGTGACCAAACGCAGCGCGGTCCTCTAAGTCTCAGCCCTGGTGGTACCGCTATCGGTTCAAGGTGACCAAACGCAGCGCGGTCCTAAGTCTCAGCGCTGGCGGTACCTCCATCGGTTCAAGGTGTCCAAACGCAGCGCGGTCCTCTAAGTCTCAGCGCTGGCGGTACTGCTATCGGTTCAAGGTGACCAAACGCAGCGCGATCCTCTAAGTCTCAGCGCTGGCGGTACCGCTATCGTTTCAAGGTGACCAAACGCAGCGCGGTCCTCTAAGTCTCAGCGCTGGCGGTACCACTATCGGTTCAAGGTGACCTAACGCAGCGCGGTCCTCTAAGTTTCAGCGCTAGCGGTACCGCTATCGGTTCAAGGTGACCAAACGCAGCGCGATCCTCTGAGTCTCAGCGCTGGCGGTACCGCTATCGGTTCAAGGTGACCAAACGCAGCGCGGTCCTCTAAGTCTCAGCGCTGGAGGTGAGGTACCGCTATCGGTTCAAGGTGACCAAACGCAGCGCGATCCTCTGAGTCTCAGCGCTGGCGGTACCGCTATCGGTTCAAGGTGACCAAACGCAGCGCGGTCCTAAGTCTCAGCTCTGGCGGTACCGCTATCGGTTCAAGGTGACCAAACGCAGCGCGATCCTCTGAGTCTCAGCGCTGGCGGTACCACTATCAGTTCAAGGTGACCAAACGCAGCGCGGTCCTCTAAGTCTCAGCGCTGGCGGTACCGCTATCGGTTCAAGGTGACCAAATGCAGCGCGGTCCTCTAAGTCTCAGCGCTGGCGGTACCGCTATCCGTTCAAGGTGACCAAACGCAGCGCGATCCTCTGAGTCTCAGCGCTGGCGGTACCACTATCGGTTCAAGGTGACCAAACGCAGCGCGGTCCTCTAAGTCTCAGCGCTGGCGGTACCACTATCGGTTCAAGGTGACCAAAAGCAGCGCGGTCCTCTAAGTCTCAGCGCTGGCGGTACCACTATCGGTTCATGGTGACCAAATGCAGCGCGGTCCTCTAAGTCTCAGCGCTGGCGGTACCGCTATCGGTTCAAGGTGACCAAACGCAGCGCGATCCTCTGAGTCTCAGCGCTGGCGGTACCGCTATCGGTTCAAGGTGACCAAACGCAGCGCGGTCCTAAGTCTCAGCGCTGGCGGTACCGCTATCGGTTCAAGGTGACCAAACGCAGCGCGGTCCTCTAAGTCTCAGCCCTGGCGGTACCGCTATCGGTTCAAGGTGACCAAACGCAGCGCGGTCCTAAGTCTCAGCGCTGGCGGTACCTCTATCGGTTCAAGGTGTCCAAACGCAGCGCGGTCCTCTAAGTCTCAGCGCTGGCGGTACTGCTATCGGTTCAAGGTGACCAAACGCAGCGCGATCCTCTAAGTCTCAGCGCTGGCGGTACCGCTATCGTTTCAAGGTGACCAAACGCAGCGCGGTCCTCTAAGTCTCAGCGCTGGCGGTACCACTATCGGTTCAAGGTGACCTAACGCAGCGCGGTCCTCTAAGTTTCAGCGCTAGCGGTACCGCTATCGGTTCAAGGTGACCAAACGCAGCGCGATCCTCTGAGTCTCAGCGTCAAGGTGACCAAACGCAGCGCGGTCCTCTAAGTCTCAGCGCTGGAGGTGAGGTACCGCTATCGGTTCAAGGTGACCAAACGCAGCGCGATCCTCTGAGTCTCAGCGCTGGCGGTACCGCTATCGGTTCAAGGTGACCAAACGCAGCGCGGTCCTAAGTCTCAGCTCTGGCGGTACCGCTATCGGTTCAAGGTATCCTCTGAGTCTCAGCGCTCGGTACCACTATCAGTTCAAGGTGACCAAAACGCAGCGCGCTATCCTCTGCAGCGCGGTCCTCTAAGTCTCAGCGCTGGCGGTAGCGCTGGCGGCTATCGGTTCAAGGTGGCGGTACCACTATCGGTTCAAGGTGACAAAAGCAGCGCGGTCCTCTAACATGGTGACCAAATGCAGCGCGGTCCTCTAAGTCTCAGCGCTGGCGGTACCGCTATCGGTTCAAGGTGACCAAACGCAGCGCGATCCTCTGAGTCTCAGCGCTGGCGGTACCGCTATCGGTTCAAGGTCAGCGCTCAGTCTCAGCCCTGGCGGTACCGCTATCGGTTCAAGGTGACCAAACGCAGCGCGGATCCTCTGACCAAACGCAGCGCGAGTCTCAGCGCTGGCGGTACCGCTATCGGTTCAAGGTGACCTAACGCACGCAGCTAGCGGTACCGCTATCGGTTCAAGGTGACCAAACGCAGCGCGATCCTCTGAGTCTCAGCGCTGGCGGTACCGCTATCGGTTCAAGGTGACCAAACGCAGCGCGGTCCTCTAAGTCTCAGCGCTGGAGGTGAGGTACCGCTATCGGTTCAAGGTGACCAAACGCAGCGCGATCCTCTGAGTCTCAGCGCTGGCGGTACCGCTATCGGTTCAAGGTGACAAAACGCAGCGCGGTCCTAAGTCTCAGCTCTGGCGGTACCGCTATCGGTTCAAGGTGACCAAACGCAGCGCGATCCTCTGAGTCTCAGCGCTGGCGGTACCACTATCAGTTCAAGGTGACCAAACGCAGCGCGGTCCTCTAAGTCTCAGCGCTGGCGGTACCGCTATCGGTTCAAGGTGACCAAACGCAGCGCGGTCCTCTAAGTCTCAGCGCTGGCGGTACCGCTATCCGTTCAAGGTGACCAAACGCAGCGCGATCCTCTGAGTCTCAGCGCTGGCGGTACCACTATCGGTTCAAGGTGACCAAACGCAGCGCGGTCCTCTAAGTCTCAGCGCTGGCGGTACCACTATCGGTTCAAGGTGACCAAAAGCAGCGCGGTCCTCTAAGTCTCAGCGCTGGCGGTACCACTATCGGTTCATGGTGACCAAATGCAGCGCGGTCCTCTAAGTCTCAGCGCTGGCGGTACCGCTATCGGTTCAAGGTGACCAAACGCAGCGCGATCCTCTGAGTCTCAGCGCTGGCGGTACCGCTATCGGTTCAAGGTGACCAAACGCAGCGCGGTCCTAAGTCTCAGCGCTGGCGGTACCGCTATCGGTTCAATATGACCAAACGCAGCGCGGTCCTCTAAGTCTCAGCGCTGGCGGTACCGCTATCGGTTCAAGGTGACCAAACGCAGCGCGATCCTCTAAATCTCAGCGCTGGCAGTACCGCTATCGGTTCAAGGTGACCAAACGCAGCGCGGTCCTCTAAGTCTCAGCGCTGGCGGTACCGCTATCGGTTCAAGGTGACCAAACGCAGCGCGGTCCTCTAAGTCTCAGCGCTGGCGGTACCGCTATCGGTTCAAGGTGACCAAACGCAGCGCGGTCCTCTAAGTCTCAGCGCTGGCGGTACAGCTATCGGTTCAAGGTGACCAAACGCAGCGCGGTCCTCTAAGTCTCAGCGCTGGCGGTACCGCTATCGGTTCAAGGTGACCAAATGCAGCGCGGTCCTCTGAGTCTCAGCGCTGGCGGTACCGCTATCTGTTCAAGGTGACCAAACGCAGCGCGATCCTCTGAGTCTCAGCGCTGGCGGTACCGCTATCGGTTCAAGGTGACCAAACGCAGCGCGGTCCTCTAAGTCTCAGCGCTGGCGGTACCGCTATCGGTTCAATGTGACCAAAGGCAGCGCGGTCCTCTAAGTCTCAGCGCTGGCGGTACCACTATCGGTTCAAGGTGACCAAACGCAGCGCGATCCTCTAAGTCTCAGCGCTGGCAGTACCGCTATCGGTTCAAGGTGACCAAACGCAGCGCGGTCCTCTAAGTCTCAGCGCTGGCGGTACCGCTATCGGTTCAAGGTGACCAAACGCAGCGTGGTCCTCTAAGTCTCAGCGCTGGCGGTACCGCTATCGGTTCAAGGTGACCAAACGCAGCGCGGTCCTCTAAGTCTCAGCGCTGGCGGTACAGCTATCGGTTCAAGGTGACCAAACGCAGCGCGGTCCTCTAAGTCTCAGCGCTGGCGGTACCGCTATCGGTTCAAGGTGACCAAACGCAGCGCGGTCCTCTGAGTCTCAGCGCTGGCGGTACCGCTATCTGTTCAAGGTGACCAAACGCAGCGCGATCCTCTGAGTCTCAGCGCTGGCGGTACCGCTATCGGTTCAAGGTGACCAAACGCAGCGCGGTCCTCTAAGTCTCAGCGCTGGCGGTACCGCTATCGGTTCAAGGTGACCAAACGCAGCGCGATCCTCTGAGTCTCAGCGCTGGTGGTACCGCTATCGGTTCAAGGTGACCAAACGCAGCGCGGTCCGCTAAGTCTCAGCGCTGGCGGTACCACTATCGGTTCAAGGTGACCAAACGCAGCGCGGTCCTCTAAGTTTCAGTGCTAGCGGTACCGCTATCGGTTCAAGGTCACCAAACGCAGCTCGGTCCTAAGTCTCAGCGCTGGCGGTACCACTATCGGTTCAAGGTGACCAAACGCAGCACGGTCCTAAGTCTCAGCGCTGGCGGTACCGCTATCGGTTCAAGGTGACCAAACGCAGCGCGGTCCTAAGTCTCAGCGCTGGCGGTACCGCTATCGGTTCAAGGTGACCAAACGTAGCGCGGTCCTCTAAGTCTCAGCGCTGGCGGTACCGCTATCGGTTCAAGGTGACCAAACGCAGCACGGTCCTAAGTCTCAGTGCTGGCGGTACCGCTATCGGTTCAAGGTGACCAAACGTAGCGCGGTCCTCTAAGTCTCAGCGCTGGCGGTACCGCTATCGGTTCAAGGTGACCAAACGCAGCGCGGTCCTCTAAGTCTCAGCGCTGGCGGTACCGCTATCGGTTCAAGGTGACCAAACGCAGCGCGGTCCTCTGAGTCTCAGCGCTGGCGGTACCGCTATCTGTTCAAGGTGACCAAACGCAGCGCGATCCTCTGAGTCTCAGCGCTGGCGGTACCGCTATCGGTTAAAGGTGACCAAACGCAGCGCGGTCCTCTAAGTCTCAGCGCTGGCGGTACCGCTATCGGTTCAAGGTGACCAAACGCAGCGCGATCCTCTGAGTCTCAGCGCTGGTGGTACCGCTATCGGTTCAAGGTGACCAAACGCAGCGCGGTCCGCTAAGTCTCAGCGCTGGCGGTACCACTATCGGTTCAAGGTGACCAAATGCAGCGCGGTCCTCTAAGTCTCAGCGCTGGCGGTACCGCTATCGGTTCAAGGTGACCAAACGCAGCGCGATCCTCTAAGTCTCAGCGCTGGCGGTACCGCTATCGTTTCAAGGTGACCAAACGCAGCGCGGTCCTCTAAGTCCAGCGCTGGCGGTACCACTATCGGTTCAAGGTGACCAAACGCAGCGCGGTCCGCTAAGTTTCAGCGCTAGCGGTACCGCTATCGGTTCAAGGTCACCAAACGCAGCGCGGTCCTAAGTCTCAGTGCTGGCGGTACCACTATCGGTTCAAGGTGACCAAACGCAGCACGGTCCTAAGTCTCAGCGCTGGCGGTACCGCTATCGGTTCAAGGTGACCAAACGCAGCGCGGTCCTAAGTCTCAGCGCTGGCGGTACCACTATCGGTTCAAGGTGACCAAACGCAGCGCGGTCCTCTAAGTTTCAGTGCTAGCGGTACCGCTATCGGTTCAAGGTCACCAAACGCAGCGCGATCCTCTGAGTCTCAGCGCTGGCGGTACCGCTATCGGTTCAAGGTGAACAAACGCAGCGCGGTCCTAAGTCTCAGCGCTGGCGGTACCGCTATCGGTTCAATGTGACCAAACGCAGCGCGGTCCTCTAAGTCTCAGCGCTGGCGGTACCGCTATCGGTTCAAGGTGACCAAACGCAGCGCGATCCTCTAAGTCTCAGCGCTGGCGGTACCGCTATCGGTTCAAGGTGACCAAACGCAGCGCGATCCTCTAAGTCTCAGCGCTGGCGGTACCGCTATCGTTTCAAGGTGACCAAACGCAGCGCGGTCCTCTAAGTCCAGCGCTGGCGGTACCACTATCGGTTCAAGGTGACCAAACGCAGCGTGGTCTGCTAAGTTTCAGCGCTAGCGGTACCGCTATCGGTTCAAGGTCACCAAACGCAGCGCGGTCCTAAGTCTCAGTGCTGGCGGTACCACTATCGGTTCAAGGTGACCAAACGCAGCACGGTCCTAAGTCTCAGCGCTGGCGGTACCGCTATCGGTTCAAGGTGACCAAACGCAGCGCGGTCCTAAGTCTCAGCGCTGGCGGTACCACTATCGGTTCAAGGTGACCAAACGCAGCGCGGTCCTCTAAGTTTCAGTGCTAGCGGTACCGCTATCGGTTCAAGGTCACCAAACGCAGCGCGATCCTCTGAGTCTCAGCGCTGGCGGTACCGCTATCGGTTCAAGGTGACCAAACGCAGCGCGGTCCTAAGTCTCAGCGCTGGCGGTACCGCTATCGGTTCAATGTGACCAAACGCAGCGCGGTCCTCTAAGTCTCAGCGCTGGCGGTACCGCTATCGGTTCAAGGTGACCAAACGCAGCGCGATCCTCTAAGTCTCAGCGCTGGCGGTACCGCTATCGGTTCAAGGTGACCAAACGCAGCGCGGTCCTCTAAGTCTCAGCGCTGGCGGTACCGCTATCGGTTCAAGGTGACCAAACGCAGCGTGGTCCTCTAAGTCTCAGCGCTGGCGGTACCGCTATCGGTTCAAGGTGACCAAACGCAGCGCGGCCCTCTAAGTCTCAGCGCTGGCGGTACAGCTATCGGTTCAAGGTGACCAAACGCAGCGCGGTCCTCTAAGTCTCAGCGCTGGCGGTACCGCTATCGGTTCAAGGTGACCAAACGCAGCGCGGTCCTCTGAGTCTCAGCGCTGGCGGTACCGCTATCTGTTCAAGGTGACCAAACGCAGCGCGATCCTCTGAGTCTCAGCGCTGGCGGTACCGCTATCGGTTCAAGGTGACCAAACGCAGCGCGGTCCTCTAAGTCTCAGCGCTGGCGGTACCGCTATCGGTTCAAGGTGACCAAACGCAGCGCGATCCTCTGAGTCTCAGCGCTGGTGGTACCGCTATCGGTTCAAGGTGACCAAACGCAGCGCGGTCCGCTAAGTCTCAGCGCTGGCGGTACCACTATCGGTTAAAGGTGACCAAATGCAGCGCGGTCCTATAAGTCTCAGCGCTGGCGGTACCGCTATCGGTTCAAGGTGACCAAACGCAGCGCGATCCTCTAAGTCTCAGCGCTGGCGGTACCGCTATCGTTTCAAGGTGACCAAACGCAGCGCGGTCCTCTAAGTCTCAGCGCTGGCGGTACCACTATCGGTTCAAGGTGACCAAACGCAGCGCGGTCCTCTAAGTTTCAGTGCTAGCGGTACCGCTATCGGTTCAAGGTCACCAAACGCAGCTCGGTCCTAAGTCTCAGCGCTGGCGGTACCACTATCGGTTCAAGGTGACCAAACGCAGCACGGTCCTAAGTCTCAGCGCTGGCGGTACCGCTATCGGTTCAAGGTGACCAAACGCAGCGCGGTCCTAAGTCTCAGCGCTGGCGGTACCGCTATCGGTTCAAGGTGACCAAACGTAGCGCGGTCCTCTAAGTCTCAGCGCTGGCGGTACCGCTATCGGTTCAAGGTGACCAAACGCAGCACGGTCCTAAGTCTCAGCGCTGGCGGTACCGCTATCGGTTCAAGGTGACCAAACGTAGCGCGGTCCTCTAAGTCTCAGCGCTGGCGGTACCGCTATCGGTTCAAGGTGACCAAACGCAGCGCGGTCCTCTAAGTCTCAGCGCTGGCGGTACCGCTATCGGTTCAAGGTGACCAAACGCAGCGCGGTCCTCTGAGTCTCAGCGCTGGCGGTACCGCTATC
The DNA here is from genome assembly GCF_045791955.1 of Oncorhynchus clarkii lewisi. Classification (NCBI taxonomy): domain Eukaryota; kingdom Metazoa; phylum Chordata; class Actinopteri; order Salmoniformes; family Salmonidae; genus Oncorhynchus; species Oncorhynchus clarkii. The sequence continues at coordinate 3,188,344 of NC_092149.1, read as the reverse complement.
TGTTCAAGGTGACCAAACGCAGCGCGATCCTCTGAGTCTCAGCGCTGGCGGTACCGCTATCGGTTAAAGGTGACCAAACGCAGCGCGGTCCTCTAAGTCTCAGCGCTGGCTTTACCGCTATCGGTTCAAGGTGACCAAACGCAGCGCGATCCTCTGAGTCTCAGCGCTGGTGGTACCGCTATCGGTTCAAGGTGACCAAACGCAGCGCGGTCCGCTAAGTCTCAGCGCTGGCGGTACCACTATCGGTTCAAGGTGACCAAATGCAGCGCGGTCCTCTAAGTCTCAGCGCTGGCGGTACCGCTATCGGTTCAAGGTGACCAAACGCAGCGCGATCCTCTAAGTCTCAGCGCTGGCGGTACCGCTATCGTTTCAAGGTGACCAAATGCAGCGCGGTCCTCTAAGTCTCAGCGCTGGCGGTACCGCTATCGGTTCAAGGTGACCAAACGCAGCGCGATCCTCTAAGTCTCAGCGCTGGCGGTACCGCTATCGTTTCAAGGTGACCAAACGCAGCGCGGTCCTCTAAGTCCAGCGCTGGCGGTACCACTATCGGTTCAAGGTGACCAAACGCAGCGTGGTCTGCTAAGTTTCAGCGCTAGCGGTACCGCTATCGGTTCAAGGTCACCAAACGCAGCGCGGTCCTAAGTCTCAGTGCTGGCGGTACCACTATCGGTTCAAGGTGACCAAACGCAGCACGGTCCTAAGTCTCAGCGCTGGCGGTACCGCTATCGGTTCAAGGTGACCAAACGCAGCGCGGTCCTAAGTCTCAGCGCTGGCGGTACCACTATCGGTTCAAGGTGACCAAACGCAGCGCGGTCCTCTAAGTTTCAGTGCTAGCGGTACCGCTATCGGTTCAAGGTCACCAAACGCAGCGCGATCCTCTGAGTCTCAGCGCTGGCGGTACCGCTATCGGTTCAAGGTGACCAAACGCAGCGCGGTCCTAAGTCTCAGCGCTGGCGGTACCGCTATCGGTTCAATGTGACCAAACGCAGCGCGGTCCTCTAAGTCTCAGCGCTGGCGGTACCGCTATCGGTTCAAGGTGACCAAACGCAGCGCGATCCTCTAAGTCTCAGCGCTGGCGGTACCGCTATCGGTTCAAGGTGACCAAACGCAGCGCGGTCCTCTAAGTCTCAGCGCTGGCGGTACCGCTATCGGTTCAAGGTGACCAAACGCAGCGTGGTCCTCTAAGTCTCAGCGCTGGCGGTACCGCTATCGGTTCAAGGTGACCAAACGCAGCGCGGCCCTCTAAGTCTCAGCGCTGGCGGTACAGCTATCGGTTCAAGGTGACCAAACGCAGCGCGGTCCTCTAAGTCTCAGCGCTGGCGGTACCGCTATCGGTTCAAGGTGACCAAACGCAGCGCGGTCCTCTGAGTCTCAGCGCTGGCGGTACCGCTATCTGTTCAAGGTGACCAAACGCAGCGCGATCCTCTGAGTCTCAGCGCTGGCGGTACCGCTATCGGTTCAAGGTGACCAAACGCAGCGCGGTCCTCTAAGTCTCAGCGCTGGCGGTACCGCTATCGGTTCAAGGTGACCAAACGCAGCGCGATCCTCTGAGTCTCAGCGCTGGTGGTACCGCTATCGGTTCAAGGTGACCAAACGCAGCGCGGTCCGCTAAGTCTCAGCGCTGGCGGTACCACTATCGGTTAAAGGTGACCAAATGCAGCGCGGTCCTATAAGTCTCAGCGCTGGCGGTACCGCTATCGGTTCAAGGTGACCAAACGCAGCGCGATCCTCTAAGTCTCAGCGCTGGCGGTACCGCTATCGTTTCAAGGTGACCAAACGCAGCGCGGTCCTCTAAGTCTCAGCGCTGGCGGTACCACTATCGGTTCAAGGTGACCAAACGCAGCGCGGTCCTCTAAGTTTCAGTGCTAGCGGTACCGCTATCGGTTCAAGGTCACCAAACGCAGCTCGGTCCTAAGTCTCAGCGCTGGCGGTACCACTATCGGTTCAAGGTGACCAAACGCAGCACGGTCCTAAGTCTCAGCGCTGGCGGTACCGCTATCGGTTCAAGGTGACCAAACGCAGCGCGGTCCTAAGTCTCAGCGCTGGCGGTACCGCTATCGGTTCAAGGTGACCAAACGTAGCGCGGTCCTCTAAGTCTCAGCGCTGGCGGTACCGCTATCGGTTCAAGGTGACCAAACGCAGCACGGTCCTAAGTCTCAGCGCTGGCGGTACCGCTATCGGTTCAAGGTGACCAAACGTAGCGCGGTCCTCTAAGTCTCAGCGCTGGCGGTACCGCTATCGGTTCAAGGTGACCAAACGCAGCGCGGTCCTCTAAGTCTCAGCGCTGGCGGTACCGCTATCGGTTCAAGGTGACCAAACGCAGCGCGGTCCTCTGAGTCTCAGCGCTGGCGGTACCGCTATCTGTTCAAGGTGACCAAACGCAGCGCGATCCTCTGAGTCTCAGCGCTGGCGGTACCGCTATCGGTTAAAGGTGACCAAACGCAGCGCGGTCCTCTAAGTCTCAGCGCTGGCTTTACCGCTATCGGTTCAAGGTGACCAAACGCAGCGCGATCCTCTGAGTCTCAGCGCTGGTGGTACCGCTATCGGTTCAAGGTGACCAAACGCAGCGCGGTCCGCTAAGTCTCAGCGCTGGCGGTACCACTATCGGTTCAAGGTGACCAAATGCAGCGCGGTCCTCTAAGTCTCAGCGCTGGCGGTACCGCTATCGGTTCAAGGTGACCAAACGCAGCGCGATCCTCTAAGTCTCAGCGCTGGCGGTACCGCTATCGTTTCAAGGTGACCAAATGCAGCGCGGTCCTCTAAGTCCAGCGCTGGCGGTACCACTATCGGTTCAAGGTGACCAAACGCAGCGCGGTCCGCTAAGTTTCAGCGCTAGCGGTACCGCTATCGGTTCAAGGTCAACAAACGCAGCGCGGTCCTAAGTCTCAGTGCTGGCGGTACCACTATCGGTTCAAGGTGACCAAACGCAGCACGGTCCTAAGTCTCAGCGCTGGCGGTACCGCTATCGGTTCAAGGTGACCAAACGCAGCGCGGTCCTAAGTCTCAGCGCTGGCGGTACCACTATCGGTTCAAGGTGACCAAACGCAGCGCGGTCCTGAGTCTCAGCGCTGGCGGTACCACTATCGGTTCAAGGTGACCAAACGCAGCGCGATCCTCTAAGTCTCAGCGCTGGCGGTACCGCTATAGTTTCAAGGTGACCAAACGCAGCGCGATCCTCTGAGTCTCAGCGCTGGCGGTACCGCTATAGGTTCAAGGTGACCAAACGCAGCGCGGTCCTCAAAGTCTCAGCGCTGGCGGTACCGCTATCGGTTCAAGGTGACCAAACGCAGCGCGGTCCTAAGAGTCAGCGCTGGCGGTACCGCTATCGGTTCAATGTGACCAAACGCAGCGCGGTCCTCTAAGTCTCAGCGCTGGCGGTACCGCTATCGGTTCAAGGTGACCAAACGTAGCGCGGTCCTCTAAGTCTCAGCGCTGGCGGTACCGCTATCGGTTCAAGGTGACCAAACGCAGCGCGGTCCTCTAAGTCTCAGCGCTGGCGGTACCGCTATCGGTTCAAGGTGACCAAACGCAGCGCGATCCTCTAAGTCTCAGCGCTGGCGGTACCGCTATCGGTTCAAGGTGTCAGACATATTTTTTCTATTTTCACAACCAGAATTAAAGACTGTTTAGCTGCTCCTAAACTGGATCAATTAATAGAGACTGTTTAGCTGCTCCTAAACTGGATCAATTAATAAAGACTGTTTAGCTGCTCCCAGACTGGATCAATTAATAAGGACCGTTTAACTGCTCCCAGACTGGATCTTTTAATAAAGACTGTTTATCTGCTCCCAGACTGGATCAATTAATAAAGACTGTTTAGCTGCTCCTAAACTGGATCAATTAATAGAGACTTTTTAACTGCTCCCAGACTGGATCAATTAATAAAGACTGTTTAGCTGCTCCTAAACTGAATCAATTAATAGAGACTGTTTAGCTGCTCCTAAACTGGATCTTTTAATAAAGACTGTTTAGCTGCTCCTAAACTGGATCAATTAATAAGGACTGTTTAACTGCTCCCAGACTGGATCAATTAATAGAGACTGTTTAGCTGCTCCCAAACTGGATCAATTAATAAAGACTGTTTAGCTGCTCCCAGACTCGATCTTTAAATAAAGACTGTTTAGCTGCTCCTAAACTGGATCAATTAATAGAGACTGTTTAGCTGCTCCCAGACTGGATATTTTAATAAAGACTGTTTAGCTGCTCCCAAACTGGATCAATTAATAGAGACTGTTTATCTGCTCCCAAACTGGATCAATTAATAAAGACTGTTTAGCTGCTCCTAAACTGGATCAATTAATAGAGACTGTTTAGCTGCTCCCAAACTGGATCAAATAATAAAGACTGTTTAGCTGCTCCCAAACTGGATCAATTAATAGAGACTGTTTAGCTGCTCCCAAACTGGATCAATTAATAAAGACTGTTTAGCTGCTCCCAGACTGGATATTTTAATAAAGACTGTTTATCTGCTTCTAAACTGGATCTTTTAATAAAGACTGTTTATCTGCTTCTAAACTGGATCTTTTAATAAAGCTTGTTGATTAAGATTTATGTCACAGCATTGTCACGAGCCAAACCCTTTATTGATAGGCTGTTTTTTGGGGGCAAATGCATTGGGAAGGACAACAAAACAGCCTTCATTGAGATGAGGGGAGGCTGTGCTCTGTTTTTAATACAACATAAACAGAAAACAATCTGTTTTTTAAACCAACAACAACATTTGTAAATAGGATGGGGTCAGAAGCATGGTATCATATATCCCATCACCCCTTCCATGGCACTGTGCACACCCGTAGGCTTAAATGTCTTTACGTAGAACACAAAATGATAGGAGGACTGAGTAGTTAGGAGGAGAAATGATAGGATGACTGAGTAGTTAGGAGGAGAAATGATAGGAGGACTGAGTAGTTAGGAGATGAAATGATAGGAGGACTGAGTAGTTAGGAGGATAAATGATAGGAGGACTGAGTAGTTAGGAGGAGAAATTATATGAGGACTGAGTAGTTAGGAGGAGAAATGATAGGAGGACTGAGTAGTTAGGAGGAGAAATGATAGGAGGACTGAGTAGTTAGGAGGAGAAATGATAGGAGGACTGAGTAGTTAGGAGGCGAAATGATAGGAGGACTGAGTAGTTAGGAGGAGAAATGATAGGAGGACTGAGTAGTTAGGAGGAGAAATGATAGGAGGACTGAGTAGTTAGGAGGAGAAATGAGTCTAAGGCACTGCATCACTACAGACCCGGGTTCCATCCCAGGCTGTGTCGCAGCCGGCCGCGACCTGGAGACCTATTAGGCGGCGCACGATTGGCCCAGTGTTGTTCCGGGTTAGGGAAGGGTTTGGCCGGCCGGGTTGTCCTTGTCCCAACTCGCTCTAGCGACTCCTGTTGCGGGCTGGGCGCATGCATACTGAGTAAGTGTAATTATAAAAGTAAGCCTCCAAAGTGCCATGTTTCTTAGTTTATTATGTGGAGGAAACGTTTAGGCAGCCAGGACCATCCGCTCCTTAGCTCTCTTACTGCAGTCCAGTGCCATAGACATCTTTGAAGTTTGGCCTCTAGTAATTTAGGAGGGACACTTTATGAAGGCCTTCTCACAATGGACTTATCATACAAGGCTCTACAGACAGATACAAATAAAAGACAGGCTATTTTTATTGTTCACGTTATTTTCGTTGACGATGTCTTGAAGTCAAGTGGTTCAACATTGAAATGCATTTTTCTGTACCACACAGGACAACCACAGGACAACCAGGAAAAAGCGACGGTCGGTGGAACTCTGGCACCACCAAGTGGACAATTGCTTCAGTTCGTTTGTGGCAGCAACGCTACCAGATATACTTGATACAAGATTAAATGTTACGTCAACATTATTATCTCCAAATTGCCCCCCCCCCCCCCCACACACACACACACACACACACACGCGCAATATATAATTATTCCAATTTAGCTGTTGATCTGGTTTTAACTTAACAACGCTTTCTCTCATTTCTGATTGGAGGGCGGATGACCACGTGTTCTTAAAACCTACAAATGTGTTACATTGTAACAGTCAAACGTGGTCATTCCTGGCGTTGATCAACTCCCCCTCCATGTCACCATTTATTGAAAGCATTCTATTTTTTATGGAAAACAAAAAGCATACAGAGCTCATTGTGACGTAAACATATTCGAATTTAACGTGTCGGAGAACGGCCACTTCGTCCCGAAACCATTGTGGGTATCGCTTCTCGGCCTTTTGGCTAAGATCAAGTGTAGTATCTGTTCTTATCAGTTTAATATCTGATACGTCCCCTATCTGGGGACCATATATTAAATTGATTTTTGGAATAGGGAGATGGAATAGGGGCTTGCTCCGTCCACTCCACGCATCGACCTGGTATTGCAGTACCTCCAGGAACGGTGCACCCCCTTTCATTGTAAAGAGAAATCTCAACGAGTTGCTTCGTTGATCTATATTGTATCTTCACATTGAGCAACTTCATTTCAATGTCAGTGATGGCTAGATAGTGCTGGTCAAATCAAATCGGTCACCGTTTTACTGACTACGATAGCTGTTATAATCAAATATTTTTTTCGTCACACGGGATACTTACTTGCAAACTTTCCTCAACAGTGCAAATATACACACAGAGCTAAGTAATAAAGTAGTTAACACATTAACTATTGAACCTGACTGGTGTCAGGAAGAATCACCCTCTGCCTCAAATGACACCCCTGAATGGGAACAGCTGATAGACTCATTGCTGATAGAGTAATAGGCTCTGTTATAAACAGAGGCCCATATGCGCACTGTAAGAAAAGTATTTCCTCATTGTTGCTAGAGTAATAGGCTCTGTCATAACCAGAGGCCCATATATGTACTGTAAGAAAAGTATTTCCTGTTGTAAGATATGCCATCACCCTCTCTGCTCTGAGGGAATGGGAGGAGCAGCGGATCGGGTGCAGAGAATCAAAAGGTATATAAAGAGACATTTACCATTACTTTGGCGCTGACTTCTTGAATTCTGAATTCATTTAGACAACCATTTGACTTCGGGTAAATTGACACCTGACTCAAATTACTTAAAATATTCTAACTTGTTGGATCTGAAAAGTGACTCTCCGATATACCGTTTAACTATCGAACAGCTGTTTTGTCGCTTTGCGCCAGGCGCGTGGGTGCTGATGCAAATATATCCAGAGAGTTCTCTGTAGCATCTCGATTGAGCTCAGTATCGCGACCTCGTTGCGGACACAGACTTTTTGGTATTCCATTTGGGGCAGGGAATCACCAGCGGGTTCTCCCATCCGAGCCAAACTTGAATCTCTCAATTTAGTAAAGCACCGACTCCAATTCAAGTATTCTAAGTATTTAAATATAGAGATAAGTGTTATCATTGTACCAGGCATTTTATAAGAGCATTAAGTCATTTGCATGTTTTTGATTAACGCTGTGTGTGACCGAGTAACAAATTGTGTATTTTGAAGTGTGTTTGATTGTAAAAGACAAAAAACAGAGTTTTTTCAAAAAATAAACGGTAGTCTTATTTTGTCTCGAGTAAAACGTTCTCTCAAAGACAGTTAACGGCACGGGAGATAACAACTCTGACACTCCCCGCTACCGGGACACTGGAAACGGGGATCAATGCTCTATGACAGAATGAGTTACCATTAAAAGACAAGGAGGAAGGTGTGTCCAGTAGTGATTCATTTAATTGTCTTATCGATCTATCTAAGTTTTATTTTCCAAGCGATACATAGCCGACGGGCAGAGTAGTGAGACTAAGTTGACTAAAGGTCTTCACACTTTAAACTAGATACATCACAGAGGGGAAACACTCAACCACAGGGAAATCATATAGAGACTGGTAGGACTAGTGCTTAATAACAACTCAAGGACCAATTAGTGGTGAAGCAAAGAGTCTAGAGGATAAAGGTGGGGTTCACACATCCCAGCTAGAGCTAGACCGTTGAGAGTGACAAGGCAAAAGACCTCTCTACGCGGACAACTCTTCGATATAGAAAGAGAGGCAGGGCTACGCGAGCGGTCCAGGTTATACCGAGATAACCTGAAGTATCTATAGTGCCCTGTCCAATCCAGGGAACGGGACGCTAACCACCTCTATAGCACCCCGCTGCCGGCCAAGGGGCGGGGCTGAAGGTTTCGTATCACGACAGATCTATACTCCCTTTATCATCTAGACTCCCTTTATCATCTTTGATCTAGACTCCCTTTATCATCTATGATCTAGACTCCCTTTATCATCTATGATCTAGACTCCCTTTATCATCTAGACTCCATTTATCATCTAGACTCTCTTTATCATCTAGACTCCCTTTATCATCTAGACTCCCTTTGTCATCTATGATCTAGACTCCCTTTATCATCTAGACTCCCTTTATCATCTATGATCTAGACTCCCTTTATCATCTAGACTCACTTGATTATCTAGACTCCCTTTATCATCTAGACTCCCTTTATCATCTAGCCACCTCTACACTCTAACCACTAGGCTAACCTGCCGCCTCTACACTCTAACCACTTGGCTACCTTGCCTCCTCTACACTCTAACCACTAGGCTACCCTGCCAGCTCTAAGCTCTAACCACTAGGCTACCCTGCCACCTCTACACTCTAACCACTAGGCTACCTGCCGCCTCTACACTCTAACCACTAGGCTACCCTGCCGCCTCTACGCTCTAACCACTAGGCTACCCTGCCGCCTCTACACTCTAACCACTAGCCTACCCTGCCTCCTCTACACTCTAACCACTAGGCTACCCTGCCGCCTCTACACTCTAACCACTAGGCTACCCTGCCGCCTCTACACTGTAACCACTAGGCTACCCTGCCTCCTCTACACTCTAACCACTAGGCTACCCTGCCGCCTCTACACTCTAACCACTAGGCTACCCTGCCGCCTCTACACTCTAACCACTAGGCTACCCTGCCCCCTCTACACTCTAACCACTAGGCTACCCTGCCACCTCTACACTCTAACCACTAGGCTACCCTGCCTCCTCTACACTCTAACCACTAGGCTACCCTGCCGCCTCTACACTCTAACCACTAGGCTACCCTGCCACCTCTACACTCTAACCACTAGGCTACCCTGCCGCCTCTACACTCTAACCACTAGGCTACCCTGCCACCTCTACACTCTAACCACTAGGCTACCCTGCCTCCTCTACACTCTAACCACTAGGCTACCTGCCGCCTCTACACTCTAACCACTAGGCTACCCTGCCGCCTCTACGCTCTAACCACTAGGCTACCCTGCCGCCTCTACACTCTAACCACTAGGCTACCCTGCCTCCTCTACACTCTAACCACTAGGCTACCCTGCCGCCTCTACACTCTAACCACTAGGCTACCCTGCCGCCTCTACACTGTAACCACTAGGCTACCCTGCCTCCTCTATACTCTAACCACTAGGCTACCCTGCCGCCTCTACACTCTAACCACTAGGCTACCCTGCCGCCTCTACACTGTAACCACTAGACTACCCTGCCTCCTCTACACTCTAACCACTAGGCTACCCTGCCGCCTCTACACTCTAACCACTAGGCTACCTGCCGCCTCTACACTCTAACCACTAGGCTACCCTGCCCCCTCTACACTCTAACCACTAGGCTACCCTGCCGCCTCTACACTCTAACCACTAGGCTACCCTGCCCCCTCTACACTCTAACCACTAGGCTACCCTGCCACCTCTACACTCTAACCACTAGGCTACCTGCCGCCTCTACACTCTAACCACTAGGCTACCCTGCCCCCTCTACACTCTAACCACTAGGCTACCCTGCCGCCTCTACACTCTAACCACTAGGCTACCCTGCCCCCTCTACACTCTAACCACTAGGCTACCCTGCCACCTCTACACTCTAACCACTAGGCTACCCTGCCTCCTCTACACTCTAACCACTAGGCTACCCTGCCGCCTCTACACTCTAACCACTAGGCTACCCTGCCGCCTCTACACTCTAACCACTAGGCTACCCTGCCTCCTCTACACTCTAACCACTAGGCTACCCTGCCGCCTCTACACTCTAACCATTAGGCTACCCTGCCTCCTCTACACTCTAACCACTAGGCTACCCTGCCAGCTCTACGCTCTAACCACTAGGCTACCCTGCCACCTCTACACTCTAACCACTAGGCTACCCTGCCGCCTCTACACTCTAACCACTAGTCTACCCTGCCTCCTCTACACTCTAACCACTAGGCTACCCTGCCCCCTCTACACTCTAACCACTAGGCTACCCTGCCGCCTCTACACTCTAACCACTAGGCTACCCTGCCCCCTCTACACTCTAACCACTAGGCTACCCTGCCACCTCTACACTCTAACCACTAGGCTACCCTGCCTCCTCTACACTCTAACCACTTGGCTACCCTGCCGCCTCTACACTCTAACCACTAGGCTACCCTGCCGCCTCTACACTCTAACCACTAGGCTACCCTGCCTCCTCTACACTCTAACCACTAGGCTACCCTGCCGCCTCTACACTCTAACCATTAGGCTACCCTGCCTCCTCTACACTCTAACCACTAGGCTACCCTGCCAGTTCTACGCTCTAACCACTAGGCTACCCTGCCACCTCTACACTCTAACCACTAGGCTAGCCTGCCGCCTCTACACTCTAACCACTAGGCTACCCTGCCTCCTCTACACTCTAACCACTAGGCTACCCTGCCGCCTCTACACTCTAACCACTAGGCTACCCTGCCGCCTCTACACTCTAACCACTAGGCTACCCTGCCCCCTCTACACTCTAACCACTAGGCTACCCTGCCACCTCTACACTCTAACCACTAGGCTACCCTGCCCCCTCTACACTCTAACCACTAGGCTACCCTGCCGCCTCTACACTCTAACCACTAGGCTACCCTGCCCCCTCTACACTCTAACCACTAGGCTACCCTGCCGCCTCTACACTCTAACCACTAGGCTACCCTGCCAGCTCTACGCTCTAACCACTAGGCTACCCTGCCACCTCTACACTCTAACCACTAGGCTACCCTGCCGCCTCTACACTCTAACCACTAGGCTACCCTTCCTCCTCTACACTCTAACCACTAGGCTACCCTGCCGCCTCTACACTGTAACCACTAGGCTACCCTGCCTCCTCTACACTCTAACCACTAGGCTACCCTGTCGTCTCTACACTCTAACCACTAGGCTACCCTGCCGCCTCTACACTCTAACCACTAGGCTACCCTGCCGCCTCTACACTCTAACCACTAGGCTACCCTGCCGCCTCTACGCCTCTACCTCGGAAACAAGCCTTGCCGTGCCTCAACATAATATAACGTACTGACACCTGAGCTTCTGATCCTGGCGTTACCTTGGCAACGCTCAGGAAGCGCTCCAGTCATATATTTAAAGCTTTTCAGTGCTGGTGTTGTTTTTATTAGCAGAGCAGAACCCTGATTACCCAGAGTCCTGATCAGTCACTCAGCCCTATCCAGAACCCTGATTACCCAGAGTCCTGATCAGTCACTCAGCCCTATCCAGAACCCTGATTACCCAGAGTCCTGATCAGTCACTCAGCCCTATCCAGAACCCTGATTACCCAGAGTCCTGATCAGTCACTCAGCCCTATCCAGAACCCTGATTACCCAGAGTCCTGATCAGTCACTCAGCCCTATCCAGAACCCTGATTACCCAGAGTCCTGATCAGTCACTCAGCCCTATCCAGAACCCTGATTACCCAGAGTCCTAATCAGTCACTCAGCCCTATCCAGAACCCTGATTACCCAGAGTCCTAATCAGTCACTCAGCCCTATCCAGAACCCTGATTACCCAGAGTCCTGATCAGTCACTCAGCCCTATCCAGAACCCTGATTACCCAGAGTCCTGATCAGTCACTCAGCCCTATCCAGAACCCTGATTACCCAGAGTCCTGATCAGTCACTCAGCCCTATCCAGAACCCGGATTACCCAGAGTCCTGATCAGTCACTCAGCCCTATCCAGAACCCTGATTACCCAGAGTCCTGATCAGTCACTCAGCCCTATCCAGAACCCTGATTACCCAGAGTCCTGATCAGTCACTCAGCCCTATCCAGAACCCTGATTACCCAGAGTCCTGATCAGTCACTCAGCCCTATCCAGAACCCTGATTACCCAGAGTCCTGATCAGTCACTCAGCCCTATCCAGAACCCGGATTACCCAGAGTCCTGATCAGTCACTCAGCCCTATCCAGAACCCTGATTTCCCAGAGTCCTGATCAGTCTCATGAATCATGGAGGATTATTAACGGGATTACAAGTTAGACAGCAGGACACACACACACACACACACACACACACACACACACACACACACACACACACACACACACACACACACACACACACACACACACACACACACACACACACACACATACACACACACGATTAGATGTTAAAACTGGTTAGAAGCTGCCCAGCAAGCGTGTGCACATTGGCACCATGTGGGCCCAGTGCGGGTTAAAACCTTGGTACCAAGTAAGCTGCCAACACACTGGGCCGATGGGTCTTTGTTCACCAGCCTCACATTGGAGTGTGTGTGTCTGTGTGTGTGTGTGGGGGGGGGGGGATATGGGGAGAGAGAGAGGGTGAGAGAAATATATTGAAATGATGTAGAAACAACATTGATTCAACCAGTGTGTGCCCAGTGGGTCTCTCTCTCGCTTCCTCTCTCTACATACACTACCGTTCAAAAGTTTGGGGTCACTTAGAAATGTCCTTGTTTTTTAAAGAATAGCTAAAAAAAATTGTCCGTTAAAATAACATCAACATCATTGATCAGAAATACAGTGTAGACATTGTTAATGTTGTAAATGACTATTGTAGCTGGAAACGGCAGATTTTTAATGGAATATCTACATAGGAGTACAGAGGC
>NC_092149.1:3160473-3170473 GCF_045791955.1 Oncorhynchus clarkii lewisi | reverse complement strand
GAGGTATGTATAGTTTTTTGTGTGCTCTAGGGCAACGGTGTCTAGATGGAATTTGTATTTGTGGTCCTGGTGACTGGACCTTTTTTGGAACACCATTATTTTTGTCTTACTGAGATTTACTGCCAGGGCCCAGGTCTGACAGAATCTTTGCAGAAGATCTAGGTCATCAGCAAACAGTAGACAGTTGACTTCAGATTCTAGTAGGGTGAGGCCGGGTGCTGCAGACTGCTCTAGTGCCCTCGTCAATTCGTTGATATAAATGTTGAAGAGGGTGGGGCTTAAGCTGCATCCCTGTCTCACCCCACGGCCTTGTGGGAAGACATGTGTTATATATGTTGAAGAGGGTGGGGCTTAAGCTGCATCCCTGTCTCACCCCACGGCCTTGTGGGAAGACATGTGTTATATATGTTGAAGAGGGTGGGGCTTAAGCTGCATCCCTGTCTCACCCCCCGGCCCTGTGGAATGAAATGTGTGTTTTTTAACCACACACCTGTTGTTTGTGTACATGGATTTTATAATGTCGTATGTTTTTCCCCCAGCACCACTTTCTGTCAATTTGTATAGCAGACCCTCATCCCAAATTTCTCTGTCTCTCTTGTCTCTCTCTCTCTCTGTCTATTTCTCTCTTTCTCTCTTTCTCTCTTTCTCTCTTTCTCTCTTTATCCAGCATAAAGCAAAGGAGCCTGGATGATATGAGACAGTTGAATAGACAGGTGGGTGTCAGCTGTGACAGGGTCTTTATCTTCCTCTCTCTGCTTTCTCTTTTAGTCTCCCTCTTTATCCTCACACCCTCTCTCTCTTTGCTTTCTCGCTCTCTCTCTGCTCTCTTTCTCTCTCTCCCTCTCTCTCTCTCTCTCCCTCTCTCTCTCTCTCTCTCTCTCTCTCTCTCTCTCTCTCTCTCTCTCTCTCTCTCCCTGCTCTCTCTCTCTCTCTGCTCTCTCTTTTAGTCTCTCACTTTATCCTCACACCCTCTCTCTCTCTCTCTCTCTCTCTCTCACTCTCCCTCTCTCCCTCTCTCTCTCTGCTCTCTTTCTCTCTCTCCCTGCTCTCTCTCTCTCTCACTCTCCCTCTCTCCCTCTCTCTCTCTGCTCTCTTTCTCTCTCTCCCTGCTCTCTCTCTCCCTGCTCTCTCTCTCTCTCTCTCTCTCTCTCTCTCTCTCTCTCTTTCACTCTCCGTGGAATGATGGTGAGGGGAACCTGTTTCCTAGGGAACGGAGACGGAGCAGCAGTGTAACAGTAATGACTTGTCTTCTGCTGGGTCTGATGGTATTGAGAAAGGAAAGAATCTCTGACACACAGACTGACCTACCTCTCAGAATACAGACTGACCTACTTCTCAGAATACAGACTGACCTACCTCTCAGAATACAGACTGACCTACTTCTCAGAATACAGACTGACCTACCTCTCAGAATACAGACTGACCTACCTCTCAGAATATAGACTGACCCACCTCTCAGAATACAGACGGACCTGCCTCTCAGAATACAGACTGACCTACCTCTCACAATGCAGACTGACCTACCTCTCACAATACAGACTGACCTACCTCTCACAATATAGACTGACCTACCTCTCACAATACAGACTGATCTACCTCTCACAATACAGACTGACATACCTCTCACAATACAGACTGACCTACCTCTCACAATACAGACTGATCTACCTCTCACAATGCAGACTGACCTACCTCTCACAATACAGACTGACCTACTTCTCAGAATACAGACTGACCTACCTCTCAGAATACAGACTGACCTACCTCTCAGAATATAGACTGACCCACCTCTCAGAATACAGACTGACCTGCCTCTCAGAATACAGACTGACCTACCTCTCACAATGCAGACTGACCTACCTCTCACAATATAGACTGACCTACCTCTCACAATACAGACTGATCTACCTCTCACAATACAGACTGACCTACCTCTCACAATACAGACTGACCTACCTCTCACAATACGGACTGATCTACCTCTCACAATACGGACTGATCTACCTCTCACAATGCAGACTGACCTACCTCTCACAATACAGACTGACCCACCTCTCACAATACAGACTGACCTACCTCTCAGAATACAGACACATACCTCTCAGAATACAGACTGACCTACCTCTCAGAATACAGACACATACCTCTCACAATAAAGACTGACCTACCGCTCACAATACAGACTGAACTACCTCTCACAATATAGACTGACCTACCTGTCACAATACAGACTGACCTACCTCTCACAATACAGACTGACATACCTCTCACAATACAGACACATACCTCTCACAATACAGACTGACCTACCTCTCACAATACAGACTGACGTACCTCTCACAATACAGACTGACGTACCTCTCACAATACAGACTGACATACCTCTCACAATACAGACACATACCTCTCAGAATACAGACTGACCTACCTCTCAGAATACAGACACATACCTCTCACAATAAAGACTGACCTACCGCTCACAATAAAGACTGAACTACCTCTCACAATATAGACTGACCTACCTCTCACAATACAGACTGACCTACCTCTCACAATACAGACTGACATACCTCTCACAATACAGACACATACCTTTCACAATACAGACTGACGTACCTCTCACAATACAGACTGACGTACCTCTCACAATACAGACTGACGTACCTCTCACAATACAGACTGCCCTACCTCTCACAATACAGACTGACGTACCTCTCACAATACAGACACATACCTCTCAGAATACAGACTGACCTACCTCTCAGAATACAGACACATACCTCTCACAATACAGACTGACATACCTGTCACAATACAGACACATACCTCTCACAATACAGACTGACGTACCTCTCACAATACAGACTGACCTACCTCTCACAATACAGACTGACGTACCTCTCACAATACAGACTGACCTACCTCTCACAATACAGACTGACGTACCTCTCACAATACAGACTGACGTACCTCTCACAATACAGACTGATGTACCTCTCACAATACAGACTGACGTACCTCTCACAATACAGACTGACGTACCTCTCACAATACAGACTGACGTACCTCTCACAATACAGACTGACGTACCTCTCACAATACAGACTGACGTACCTCTCACAATACAGACTGACGTACCTCTCACAATACAGACTGACGTACCTCTCACAATACAGACTGACGTACCTCTCACAATACAGACACATACCTCTCACAATACAGACTGACGTACCTCTCACAATACAGACTGACGTACCTCTCACAATACAAACTGACGTACCTCTCACAATACAGACTGACATACCTCTCAGAATACAGACACTTACCTCTCACAATACAGACTGACGTACCTCTCACAATATAGACTGATCTACCTCTCACAATACAGACTGACATACCTCTCACAATACAGACACATACCTCTCAGAATACAGGCTGACCTACCTCTCAGAATACAGACACATACCTCTCACAATAAAGACTGACCTACCGCTCACAATACAGACTGAACTACCTCTCACAATATAGACTGACCTACCTCTCACAATACAGACTGACCTACCTCTCACAATACAGACTGACCTACCTCTCAGAATACAGACTGACCTACCTCTCACAATACAGATACCTCTCTCTCTTTCACAATGTAGAGACTTACCTCTCTGGCAAACAGACTTACTATCAGCGTTCTAGAGGAGGATGAGCTGGCCAATCAGCTGTCTAGATGAGGATGAGCTGTCCAATCAGCGGTCTAGAGGAGGATGAACTGGCCAATCAGCGGTCTAGAGGAAGATGAACTGGCCAATCAGCGGTCTAGAGGAGGATGAACTGGCCAATCAGTGGTCTAGAGGAGGATGAACTGGCCAATCAGTGGTCTAGAGGAGGATGAACTGGCCAATCAGTGGTCTAGAGGAGGATGAACTGGCCAATCAGTGGTCAACTCACATTCATATTTTTAATGACCGGTAAACGCCCACACGATTTCAACACAGAAAATATGCTTTTTAATTGACTTAATTACCACTTTTTGGATGGAAAACAATTTAACTCATATCGTAAGTCATTTTGATCCTAATTTATAGAAATCTGGAAACACTAGAGACTTACTTTAAAGTCCCTTTAAAATCTCCACAACTAGGAGACTTGTAAAATCCATGTTAACACAGTAGAGAAGGAGGAGACCTCACCTGCCCAGGTTCTCTCTCACATTACCTCACCTCACCTCACCTGCCCAGGTTCTCTCTCACATTACCTCACCTGCCCAGGTTCTCTCTCACATTACCTCACCTCACCTGCCCAGGTTCTCTCTCACATTACATTACCTCACCTCACCTGCCCAGGTTCTCTCTCACATTACATTACCTCACCTGCCCAGGTTCTCTCTCACATTACATTACCTCACCTCACCTGCCCAGGTTCTCTCTAACATTACCTCACCTCACCTGCCCAGGTTCTCTCTCACATTACCTCACCTCACCTCACCTGACCAGGTTCTCTCAAAAATTACCTCACCTCACCTGCCCAAGTTCTCTCTAACATTACCTCACCTCACCTGCCCAGGTTCTCTCTAACATTACCTCACCTCACCTGCCCAGGTTCTCTCTCACATTACCTCACCTCACCTGCCCAGGTTCTCTCTAACATTACCTCACCTCACCTGGTAAGGTTCTCTCTGACATTACCTCACCTCACCTGCCCAGGTTCTCTCTCACATTACCTCACCTCACCTGCCCAGGTTCTCTCTAACATTACCACACCTCACCTGCTAATGTTCTCTAACATTACCTCACCTCACCTGCCCAGGTTCTCTCTAACATTACCTCACCTCACCTGCCCAGGTTCTCTCTAACATTACCTCACCTCACCTGCCCAGGTTCTCTCTAACATTACCTCACCTCGTCTGCCCAGGTTCTCTCTAACATTACCTCACCTCACCTGCCCAAGTTCTCTCTCACATTACCTCACCTCACCTGCCCAGGTTCTCTCTAACATTACCTCACCTCACCTGGTAAGGTTCTCTCTGACATTACCTCACCTCACCTGCCCAGGTTCTCTCTCACATTACCTCACCTCACCTGCCCAGGTTCTCTCTAACATTACCACACCTCACCTGCTAATGTTCTCTAACATTACCTCACCTCACCTGCCCAGGTTCTCTCTAACATTACCTCACCTCGCCTGCCCAGGTTCTCTCTAACATTACCTCACCTCACCTGCCCAAGTTCTCTCTCACATTACCTCACCTCACCTGCCCAGGTTCTCTCTCACATTACCTCACCTCACCTGCCCAGGTTCTCTCTAACATTACCTCACCTCACCTGCCCAGGTTCTCTCTAACATTACCTCACCTCACCTGCCCAGGTTCTCTCTAACATTACCTCACCTCACCTGCCCAGGTTCTCTCTAACATTACCTCACCTCACCTGCCCAGGTTCTCTCTAACATTACCTCACCTCACCTGCCCAGGTTCTCTCTAACATTACCTCACCTCACCTGCCCAGGTTCTCTCTAACATTACCTCACCTCACCTGCCCAGGTTCTCTCTAACATTACCTCACCTCACCAGGTTCTCTCTAACATTACCTCACCACATCCTGACAATATTGACTGACCGGTTAAAATGTAAATGAATGACACTCTATGGACTTCCTGCTCTTTAAAACTACAATACATGGCCAGTACTTGTAGGTGACAGACAGACAGACAGACAGACAGACAGACAGACAGACAGACAGACAGACAGACAGACAGAGTAGGGGCTGAGGTCTGGGGATAGATAGCAGAGACAGACAGATAGACAGAGTAGGGGTCAAGGTCTGGGGATAGATAGCAGAGACAGACAGACAGACAGAGTAGGGGCTGAGGTCTGGGGATAGATAGCAGAGACAGACAGACAGACAGAGTAGGGGCTGAGGTCTGGGGATAGATAGCAGAGACAGACAGACAGAGTAGGGGCTGAGGTCTGAGAGCAGTAGAGGCAGTGTGTCTTCCTGCTGTTGCTGTCTGATAAGAGCTGTGCCCCTGGGTTCAGGGCTGAGACAGGAATTAAGTGGAAACTTTACTCTCTACCTGGTCCCTTCACACTGGTGCCCAAATCCATAAATAAAATCAATAAAAATAGAAATCAACATGACAGACAGCCTGATTCTCTCTTCATAACGTTAAAGGCTTTTCTATCTATCCTTTATAACAGACAGACAGACTGTTTCATGATCAATCAGTTTCATGATCAATCAGTTTCAGGATCAATCAGTTTCAGGATCAATCAGTTTCAGGATCAATCAGTTTGATCAATCAGTTTCATGATCAATCAGTTTGATCAATCAGTTTCATGATCAATCAGTTTGATTAATCAGTTTCAGGATCAATCAGTTTGATCAATCAGTTTCATGATCAATCAGCTTCATGATCAGCTGTATAATAATGTTATTCCCTCCTTGTTTTATGTTGTTTTATGCTCTGTATAATTCTCTAATGACAACCTGGTTATTCTCTAATGACAGCCTGGTTATTCTCTAATGACAGCCTGGTTATTCTCTAATGACAACCTGGTTATTCTCTAATGACAACCTGGTTATTCTCTAATGACAGCCTGGTTATTCTCTAATGACAGCCTGGTTATTCTCTAATGACAGCCTGGTTATTCTCTAATGACAGCCTGGTTATTCTCTAATGACAGCCTGGTTATTCTCTAATGACAGCCTGGTTATTCTCTAATGACAGCCTGGTTATTCGGTTGTTTGCCGCCGAGGCTCTCTTTACTAAAGCTCTCATTAAAGTTGGTAATATTCAGAGTTTTGCGGTGAGGGGAGCCAGCTAATTGGATACGCTTGTCCAACCATACCTCTAGTCTCCACTCTGTCATCCTCACTGCACTCCTGTCCTATACAGCAGCAGGGTTGGGGTCAGTTCCAATTCTCTTTCATGCTTTTCAATGAGGAACGTTTGGAATTGAGTTTCAAATTTGCTTTACTTTTCTGGATTTGACTGGAACTGAAATGGAACTGACCCCAAGTCCTATACAGCCGGTTATCACCATAGAAACAGACGCTTCATATATTTCAGTTGTGTTCTAATCTGCCCCCTTGTTCCGTTTGGGTGAGAAAAGACTTCAACACAACACCCAGCTAGCCACCCAGCTAGCCACCCAGCCAGCCACCCAGCTAGCCACCCAGCTAGCCACCCAGCTAGCCACCCAGCCAGCCACCCAGCCAGCCACCCAGCCAGCCACCTAGCTAGCCACCCAGCTAGCCACCCAGCCAGCCACCCAGCCAGCCACCCAGCCAGCCACCTAGCTAGCCACCCAGCTAGCCACCCAGCCAGCCACCCAGCTAGCCACCCAGCTAGCCACACAGCTAGCCACCCAGCTAGCCACCCAGCTAGCCACCCAGCCAGCCACCCAGCCAGCTACCCAGCCAGCCACCCAGCCAGCCACCCAGCCACCCAGCCAGCCAGCCACCCAGCCAGCCACCCAGCCAGCCAGCCACCCACCCAGCCAGCCAGACAGCCACCCAGCCACCCACCCAGCGAGCCACCCACCAAGCCAGCCACCCAGCCAGCCAGCCACCCACCCAGCCAGCCACCCAGCTAGCCACCCAGCCAGCTAGCCACCCAGCCAGCCACCCAGCCAGCCACCCAGCCAGCCACCCAGCCACCCACCCAGCCAGCCACCCACCCAGCCAGCCACCCAGCCAGCCAGCCAGCCAGCCAGCCAGCCAGCCACCCAGCTAGCCACCCAGCCAGCCACCCAGCCAGCCAGCCAGCCAGCCACCCAGCCAGCCACCCAGCCAGCCAGCCACCCACCCAGCTAGCCACCCAGCCAGCCACCCAGCCAGCCAGCCACCCAGCTAGCCACCCAGCTAGCCACCCAGTCAGCCAGCTAGCCACCCAGCTAGCCACCCAGTCAGCCAGGCAGCCAGCCAGCCAAGTGTTTTTGATTGTAACAACTGTGAAGTAAAGCAATCTACTGCTTTTTCCTTTATGTGAAGATAGAAAGACTGAAACCCTGCCAGTGCTTGGAACTTTGTTTGCATTCCAAATGGCCCCCTATGGGCCCTGGTCTATAGTAGTGCACTATATAGGGAACTTTGTCTGCATTCCAAATGGGGTGCCATTTGGGACACAGTCTTTGTGTTATTATGATGCGATCCGCCCTGGCCCCTGGTCTCCAGCGAGCTCCAGGACCGTTACAAATAACACCATATTCTCTACTTAGTGTCTTTGGGTCCTGGTCTAAAGTAGTGCACTGTATAGAGAATAGGGTGTCATTTGGGATGCAGTCTCAGACTGCAGCAGGTGGAATGACACAGCAGAACAGAGTTGTGCTACTGCCTTTAGAGCAGTCAGAGGCGGTGGCTACAGATCAGACTGACTGCAGATCAGACTGGCTGCAGATCAGACTGGCTGCAGATCATACTGACTGCAGATCAGACTGGCTGCAGATCAGACTGGTTGCAGATCAGACTGACTGCTGATCAGACTAGTTGCAGATCAGACTGGTTGCAGATCAGACTAGTTGCAGATCAGACTGGCTGCAGATCAGACTAGTTGCAGATCAGACTGGCTGCTGATCAGACTGGCTGCAGATCAGACTGGCTGCAGATCAGACTGGTTGCAGATCAGACTGGCTACAGATCAGACTGGCTGCAGATCAGACTGGCTGCAGATCAGACTGGTTGCAGATCAGACTGGCTGCAGATCAGACTCGTTGCAGATCAGACTGGTTGCAGATCAGACTGGTTGCAGATCAGACTGGTTGCAGATCAGACTGGCTGCAGATCAGACTGGCTGCAGATCAGACTGGCTGCAGCTGGGTCTCCAGGAACAGTTGACTTTGTAGAGAGGTAATCACAGAAACTACTATGTGCTGAATGGCATCCACCCACCTCACTCTGTCAGGAGTCAGAATGTGTCTCCTGGCTGAATCTCCTGACTGAATCTCCTGGCTGAATATCCTGGCTGAATCTCCTGGCTGAATCTCCTGGCTGAATATCCTGACTGAATGTCCTGGCTGAGTGTCCTGACGGAATGTCCTGGCTGAATGTCCTGGCTGAATGTCCTGACTGAATGTCCTGGCTGAGTGTCCTGGCTGAATGTCCTGGCTAAACCTCCTGGCTGAACCTCCTGTCTGAATGTCCTGGCTGAACCTCCTGGCTGGATGTCCTGACTGAATGTCCTGGCTGAATCTCCTGTCTGAATGTCCTGGCTGGATGTCCTGTCTGAATGTCCTGGCTGGATGTCCTGACTGAATCTCCTGGCTGAATGTCCTGGCTGAATATCCTGGCTGAAAGGGTAAAAGCTTTGCCAGCTGAGTTTCTGCTCTGGTCCCCTGATGTGAATGAGATCTCTCAGCCTGGACGTTAAACATTGTTCTTGTTCCATCAGCAGTTTCTCACCCGTTCAATCAAGTTCAAGCAATCTTTATTTAACTTTATTTATCCCAACCCCCTGTTCCCCCTGTTCCCCCTGTTCCCCTGTTCCCCCTGTTCCCCTGTTCCTGTGTTCCCCTGTTCCCCCTGTTCCCCTGTTCCTGTGTTCCCCTGTTCCCCGTGTTCCCCCTGTTCCCCCTGTTCCCCCTGTTTCCCCTGTTCCCCCTGATCCCCTGTTCCCCCTGTTCCCCCTGTTCCCCTGTTCCCCCTGTTCCCCTGTTCCCCCTGTTCCCCTGTTCCCCTGTTCCCCTGTTCCCCCTGTTCCCCTGTTCCCCTGTTCCCCTGTCCCCATGTTCCCCTGTTCCCCTGTTTCTCCTGTTTCCCCTGTTCCCCTGTTCCCCCTGTTCCCCCTGTTCCCCTGTTCCCCCTGTTCCCCTGTTCCCCCTGTTCCCCCTGTTCCCCTGTTCCCCCCCCCTGTCCCCCTGTTCCCCCTGTTCCCCTGTTCCCCCTGTTCCCCTGCCCCCCTGTTCCCCTGTTCCCCCTGTTCCCCCTGTTCCCCTGGGTGAATGAGATCTCAGACTCAGGCTGCCCCTGTCCCCCTGTGCTCATGGGTGAATGAGATCTCAGACTCA